>NW_015655581.1:491647-493385 GCF_001515625.1 Sinocyclocheilus rhinocerous | reverse complement strand
ATTTTCACATCAATTTATTAAAAGTTTAACAAAAATTACATGTTTAGGGCCCTATGAAATGTTTTATTTTTTCTCACCATATTATTTATAATTTTTATTGTTACCAAATTCTGTGTTTTAGCATGTCTAATTATTTGAATGCATAAAACAACTTAATTTATAAAAAAAATTTCTTAAAGTAGCCTTATGAATTTTTTTTCCCCCTCAGAAATTCTGTATTGTATACTTACATTTTTTCTGGTTATCAAATGAAAGCATAAAACATTCATTTAATTTATCATTTATCTTTTAATTATTGAAAATTAAGCAAACAAGATTTTTTGGCAAACAAAGGGGATTTACTATTAAAATTAAAACATGAAAGAAATGTTTTTTTGTGATTATAGTGTTTTTAGTGAGTGTGTGTGTGTGTGTGTGTTTTTTTTAGCATGTGAGTGAGTGTGTGTTTTTAGCATGTGAGTGTGTGTGTTTTTGAGCATTGTGTGTGTGTGTTTTTAGCGTGTGTGTGTGTGTGTGTGTTTTTAGCATGTGAGTGTGTGTGTGTTTTTGAGCATTGTGAGTGTGTGTGTTTTTAGCGTGAGTGTGTGTGTGTGTGTGTGTGTTTTTTTAGCGTGTGAGTGTGTGTTTTTAGCGTGTGAGTGTGTTTTTAGCGTGAATGAGTGTGTGTGTTTTTAGTGTGCGAGTGAGTGTTTTTAGCGTGTGAGTGAGTGTGTTTTTAAGCCCCGTGTGAGTGTGTTTTTGAGCATGTGTTGTGAGTGTGTGTGTGTTTATAGTGTGTGAGTGTGTGTGTTTTTAGCGTGTGAGTGTGTGTGTGTTTTTAGCGTGTGAGTGTGTGTGTGTGTGTTTTTAGCGTGAGAGTGTGTGTGTTTATAGAGTGTGTGTGTTTATAGCGGTAGTAGTAATTTAATAGAAATTATAAATGTATCTACCAAAGAGTTACAAATAAAACAAAATTATGGCTTATATCTGCATTTCCAGCAAAATGGTTTCGTCCCGTCCTACTTAGCCTAGAGTCACGAGTGAGATCAGATGCTAATCTGTCAAATTAGAGATGTCTTCGCGTTCGAGGGGGGCAAACCGAGCCGGACGATTTGATCAGTCGCACTTTTAAACACATTTTAGTTTTGCTATAGAAATACAAATTCACAATCTGATTACATAGAGCAGCAGCAGGAAGCGCATGAGGTTGTCATGGCAACCAGATACACTGCACACGAATTACGGCAGTGCTTCTATTTTGCCACATTAAACTTAGCAATAAACACGTTGAAAATAATACACAATAAACATGTCTGTCAAAACAATCTCAAAGGAGGCTTTTATTAAGCAAATCAAGGAGTGAATTACTCATCCACTGTTTAAAAAAAATACTTTAGCTGGGTTTCCACAGGCAGGGTCACAATTATCTACAGTGTATGAAGCTATAGGTTTTTGGGTTAAGGTTCATAATGTAAAACATTTTTTACATTGTATGCTGTATGTGCATAGGTAGCTAGCAAACAAGGAATACAGCTGTTAAGCTAATAGTCACATTTAGCTGAGTAAGATCATGATCATGCTGGAAATGCTGCTATGGGGTATCCTATTTATCATTTTAGGATTTTTTTGTTTGCCCCGGTGAAGCATTTCTATTAATATAACTGATTAAGTATGGAGCCAGAATGATCTCAATAATAATTCACGCAAAAGACGCGATGCACACATGCGTAACCCAATTCACATGCATGAGAAATAATTC
>NW_015655581.1:486834-491565 GCF_001515625.1 Sinocyclocheilus rhinocerous | reverse complement strand
GTGTGTGTGTGTTTTTAGTGTGTGTGTGTGTTTTTTAGCGTGTGAGTGTGTTTTTAGCATGTGAGTGAGTGTGTGTGTTTTTAGTGTGTGTGTGTGTTTTTTAGCGTGTGAGTGTGTTTTTAGCATGTGAGTGAGTGTGTGTGTTTTTAGTGTGTGTGTGTGTTTTTTAGCGTGTGAGTGTGTTTTTAGCATGTGAGTGAGTGTGTGTGTTTTTAGTGTGTGTGTGTGTTTTTTAGCGTGTGAGTGTGTTTTTAGCATGTGAGTGAGTGTGTGTGTTTTTAGTGTGTGTGTGTGTTTTTTAGCGTGTGAGTGTGTTTTTAGCATGTGAGTGAGTGTGTGTGTTTTTAGTGTGTGTGTGTGTTTTTTAGCGTGTGAGTGTGTTTTTAGCATGTGAGTGAGTGTGTGTGTTTTTAGTGTGTGTGTGTGTTTTTTAGCGTGTGAGTGTGTTTTTAGCATGTGAGTGAGTGTGTGTGTTTTTAGTGTGTGTGTTTGTGTGTTTTTATCGTGTGAGTGAGTGTGTGTGTGTTTTTAGTATGTGAGTGCGCATATGTGTGAGTGTGTGTGTGTGTGTGTTTAGAGTGTTATTATTTTGGGGAGGATGGGGTCTGTCTGCACATTGTCTGGCATGCGGATAAAAGCTCTCTCTCTCTCTTTCTCTCTCCCAATCACATAAACAGTCCCATTAGTGGAACACCATTAAGAAGGAGGTCAGCGCCAAATCTACTTTCACAATCCCTCCCCTCCCTTCCGTCCTCTTCTCTCTCTCTCTCTCTCTCTCTGTTTTCCCCCTGAATGAAAGCACAGCTCCTGACAGTCGTTTGTGACACATCTGCATCTATATTTGTCCTATGAACAGTGGTTGTAATATTTGTTCGTTGTAATGAGAATGGAGCGCGTCAGACGGAAGCTGCTCATGTAAACACAGCGTTCATGTTATCAGTGAGCACTAAACGCTTGTGATTGATCAACGGTTAACGGTGCTCACTGATTAGTCTCAAACGGGAATCCCTATAAATGCCATGGAGATACCAACCAGTTCAAAAAGATTTATTTTATTGAAACGAAAGAACATGCACACAGTGTAATTAGTGCACTATATTTTGGGGACTAAATGACTCTCTTTAAGAATTATTTATTTATTTGTTTGTTTGTTTGTTTGTTTTCAAATTCCATAATTAATTTGTTTATATGTTTATTTAATTTTATTTATTTATTTAACTTCAAATACCATAATAAATAAATAAACTAACTGTATGATATGTATGCATTTATTTATTTTAATTTAATTATTTTTCATCTCATCCCATTTCATCTCATATTTTTCATCTCATGAGACAATTAAAAACAAAATATGTTTGTTTATTCAATTTATTCTATTATTTCTTCTTTTCATTTTATTCATTTACAATAATGTATTGATATATTTGTTTATTTTGATTTCATTTTAATTAATTTTTTATTTGATTTTTAATTTATTATTTGTCATCTCAAAACCATGAGACAATCAAAAACAAATAATATGTTTGTTTATTCAATACAGATGGTGCAATATAATTTATTTACTTTATTTATAAAGTACAATATAATTTATTTATTTTCTAGAATTAATTTTGAATTAATTATTTTAATTGTATGTCATTTCAATTATCATAAACATAGGTGTTGCATATAGAACATGCACATACGTGTCATATAGTTTTAATGTGTTTGTAACTTGAAACCTTCCTTCTTTTTTACATGTTTAGATGTTGTTATGGCAACCAGACACATTGCAAGCTGATTGGCTGAGAGATGTTCTAGAATTAACTAGAACAAATAAGAGTTTCTAGAAGGACATCAGTGAGTCTGAACGGCTGAAACTGACACATTTCCATATTTTTGTGAATGGTTTGGACAGCGGGCCACACCTGCTGAATCTGGGCCGTGTGGTGACTGTGCGGATGTTTTGCCGCTGGATGTGTGAGATTATGCTGATTAGAGAGTTTCAGCCACTTCCGCCATCACTTAATTAACTAAATGGCCCAAAGAGTTATGCTTTATTATTCAGACTGATGGATATGGATTCGGGCCGGCCAAGAGCTGAGATGGAGAAAAGCATTCCAGCTGATTTTAACTTCAGCCTCGTCAGAATAACTCGCATTCATAAATGAGTCTGTCAGAGCGCCGGCTGATGAATGAGACCAATTCACTTTTAATGCGGATGGATGTGGTTTTGCCAAATGAAAAGATCCTAATTTAGCATCTCCAGATGGAAGATGTTTGAAGGATTTGAGGACACGACCGAATGATTGAACAAGAGCGTTTAATTACATTAGCGAGACGAATACAGATGCTGTGTGGAGCTCTTCTGTGTGTGAAGACGGTTGTTTAGTTCAGAAATTACTTTCTAGTTCTTGATTGTAGGGAGAGTGGAAGAGCAATCAGAGGTCAAGAGGTCAGCGGCGGTCAGATCCTCTGTTATTAAAGCCACTGGAACGTTCCATTAATAGAGATGGAGACGGGACTAAAGGCCTCACCTAAAGAAAATAGATGCATGTTTATTTATTTATTAATGCATTTACGTATTTGTTTGTATTTGTTTGATACAGATTGTGCAATATTATTTATGTAAATAGAAGTGATAAAGAAGTTTTTAATTAAATTATTTATTTATTTATCTATCATTCATATCCACTTTTCATAAATATGTTCAATGAACTCTTTTAGTAAATTAATATTTATTTATTTATATTAATGTATATATTTATTATTTTATTTAATTATTATTTTTTTGTTTGTTTATCCACTTTAAAAAAAAAAAAATGTATTTATTTATTCAGTATAGATGGTCAAAGTTTATGTAAATAAAAGTGGTAAAAAGTTTGTTTTGATTAAAAATCATACAAATATATCACAAATAGCAAGGCTAACATGTACTGTATGTGCATATTTAAAATAATCCCATAAGCAAGTTTGTGTATTCTCTTTTGATAACCTTGTTGATAATCTTGTATTATTTTGCTTTTAGTAAATGAGTGTTGGAGATCCTGGAGCTGCAGTGTGATCACGGCCGTACTTCACGATTGTGATTGTGACAGAAATCAATTATTTGCACACTGACGTTATGAGCTGTTATTTATCAGTCATGTCGTCTAAATGTAAAAGCAGCTCATAAGTCATTGTGCTTTGACTCTGTTGTTTGTTGAGGGATGCAGACTTCTGTGCAATATAATTTATGTAAACAGAAGTAGTAAAACACTAACATTTATGTAAATACTTATTCAAAATGACCATATAAGTTAATTTCTTTGTATTCGCCCTTTCATAAACCCCAAGAAATATTGCATTATTTTGCTTTTAGAAATTTTTTTTTTTATCCACTTTTTTAAAATAAATGTATTTATTTATTCAGTATAGATGGTCAAATTTTATGTAAATAGAAGTGGTAAAAAGTTTGTTTTGATTAAAAATCATAGAAATATATCACAAATAGCAAGGCTAACATGTACTGTATGTGCATATTTAAAATAATCCCATAAGCAAGTTTGTGTATTCTCTTTTGATAACCTTGTTGATAATCTTGTATTATTTTGCTTTTAGTAAATGAGTGTTGAAGATCCTGGAGCTGCAGTGTGATCACGGCCGTACTTCACGATTGGGATTGTGACAGAAATCTATTGCACACTGTCAATTATTTGCACACTGACGTTATGAGCTGTTATTTATCAGTCATGTCGTCTAAATGTAAAAGCAGCTCATAAGTCATTGTGCTTTGACTCTGTTGTTTGTTGAGGGATGCAGACTTCTGTGCGTGCCGTCGGGGGAAAGATTTATAGGCTTCATTTCCGCTGCGGGAGGAGTTTTGGACGTGTTGGCCGTGTTTCAAGCGGCTGTAGTTTCCCATTAGTGCTGCTTTCCAGGCGGAGCTGGTCTCTGATTCACGCGGGACGTTCTCAGGATTAATTGGAGCGCGGGATCTCTGCCATCACTGCCGGCCATTTTTCATTGAACTTTGCCATCTTTTAAATTAAATATTTATAGAGATCGAGCATTTCTGGGCGACATTTTCAGCCGAGATCATTAGGCCGGACAGATCTGCAGCGCAGCCAATTAGTCCTGATCTGAGGACGCGGTGTGTTCATTATGTGGTTTCATCTCTGTCTGTGCTAGTTTAGGTTGTGTGTTTATTGCTGCCTCCGGCCCTCAAACTAAACTTTGGCATGAACCTCGTCAAATCCAGCAGCTGGATCGTCCTCATACACATTCATGTGCTCGTCTGGGAATCAAGACTAGACCAGTGCTATTCACAGCTTATTCTGGACAGGAACCGCCCACTTCAACAGGAAGTGATAGTTTGATAGTTTTGTTTTTCCACGCCGTTTAGAGGCACTTTTATCTGAAATAAGTGCAACAATTGACCAACATAAAAACATGAGTAATGGTGTATCAGTTTACTTGCTAGTTAGTTAAAGAATGGGACAAGCAATACTATTTTTCTCAGAATGCATTTGTTTATTTAGTATCATTTCAGTATGACAATATAATTTATGTAAACAGAAGTTGTATTAAAAATATAAAGTGCCTGTTGATTAATCTCTTCAGGGATATTGTGAAAAAAAAGATGCATATATTTATTTATTTATTTATTTAATTATTTATTCATCCCAAAGCATGAGACAAGCAAAAATTTAACTTTTAAAATTTAATTTAATTTAATTTAATTTAATTTAATTTACTCCTTCAATAAAAAAA
>NW_015655581.1:483915-486824 GCF_001515625.1 Sinocyclocheilus rhinocerous | reverse complement strand
AATTTAATTTAATTTAATTTAATTTAATTTAATTTACTCCTTCAATAAAAAAAAAAAATAATAATAATAATTTAATATAGATGCTATATAATTTATGTAAATAGTCATAAAGTCATAAAGAATTTTTTTTATTAAAATTTAAAAAAAATTGCCTGTTAATTAGTCTCTTCAGGAATGTAGTAAAAAAGATGCATATAAATATTTCTTTATTTAATAATAAATAAAAGCAAAAATTTTTTTTATTTTTAATTCGATCAATATAGATGTAATTTATGTAAATATAAGTGGTAAAGAAGTT
Organism: Sinocyclocheilus rhinocerous; assembly: GCF_001515625.1. Classification (NCBI taxonomy): domain Eukaryota; kingdom Metazoa; phylum Chordata; class Actinopteri; order Cypriniformes; family Cyprinidae; genus Sinocyclocheilus; species Sinocyclocheilus rhinocerous. The sequence continues at coordinate 486,526 of NW_015655581.1, read as the reverse complement.
TGTTTTGATTAAAAATCACATAAATATACAAGCAGCAAGAGTGACATTTAAGCACTTAATTATTCAAAGAACACTTATTCAGAAATATTAATTATTTCATTCATTCATCATCTTGTTCCAAAGCATAGGACAATCAAAAAAGAAATTGAAGTCCATATTTATGTTTATTCAATACAGATTGTGCAAGATAACTTATGTAAATAGAAGTGGTAAAGAAGTTAAAAAAATAATAAAATACATAAAAAATATGCAATTAGCAAGAGTTTATGTACATACTAAAAAAAAAAAAAATGATGTTCATGTTTTTCCATGGCGTTTAAAGGCAGGTTTATCTGAAACAGATGATAAGATGATCTAAAGCAACATAAAATAAATCTAATAAAGATGCATCAGTTGAATTGCTAGTTAGTTTTGAAGGAAAAGCACTGATTAGTTTCTGTTTCAGTCTGTAACTCACTGACACACTTACCTTTACTTCCTCATAGTTCTTCCTGAAAAACATCCACTGAAAAGTCTGAGGGATTTAGTAAAAAACAGATGCGATGAAAAACCATCAGAAATGGTTTGCAGTCTGAGTGAAATCGATGAATGTATTGATGAGCATTCATTTTATTCATGATATGATGTTTTTAATGCACTGCTGCAATTGATGTCAAACACGTTCCCTGCGAAATGTTCACTTTTAGCAGCAACAACATATATATATATTTACTATTTTTAGTAGCAAGAAAACGGATTTCTTGTCAGTTATAATGGTGTCTTATGGTTACAAGCATCTGTAGGTTTGTGATCTGATTTTCAAGAGCTCTGGTTAGTTGTGCTGCTCACCAATACGATTAGAGTGATTACAGGAGAAACGTCCACTACAACAACAATACATCCACTCAGAGACCTGCAGAAATACAGTCACTGTCAATGTGAACGTCTCTTCAGACATCACTGATCACCAGATACATGTCTGTCCTCGCTCTTCTCTTCATTTCTCTTCATTTCCTCCAGTCAGGTTAAATCAAACGCCCCGAGTTACACTCGACGGGAAGCCGCTCTTAAATCTCCGCTGCCTGAAGCCCGTAACCTGCCAAAGAGCAAACGCACATAAATATATAGCCCATAAATATTGATGGCTAATAAAGATATGAGAGTGAGCGATTGATTCTGACTGCTGCTGTGTTTGGATCTGCTGAGCGTCAGAGTTATTACCCGCTTCTGTTTAAATAACCACCGGCTCTGTCTCAAACCAATGCCGACATAGAAACGCACTCTTATAAGTGACTGATTGGGAACGCTCTACATGCTACTGTTGTTAACATGTTGCTAAGATAGCCATGTGATACTCTAACAAGCATTGAATACTGGATCAAATAGTCCATTTTTAATGGAATTGAATTATATTTACCAACATTTTTATGTTTTTAAATGAAGCCTCTTCTTCTTACCTAGAGTGCATTTTTATTTGTTTTAATATATTTTCTTGGCCCAAAGCAAGGGACAAGCAATGCAATTTTTTTCTGAATTTTTATTTAGAATAATTTCAGTATAACAATGTAATTTATGTAAATGGAAGTGGTAAAGAAGTTTGTTTTTATTAAAAAAATAAATAAATAAAAGGTGCCTGTTGATTAGTCTCTTCAGAGATATAGTAAAAAAAAAGATGCATAAAAATAAATAAATAAATTTATTTATTTCACCCCAAGGCATTTTAATTTAATTTAATTTAATTTAATTTAATTTAATTTAATTTAATCAATGTAGATGCAATAGAATTTATGTAAATATAAGTGGTAAAGAAGTTTGCTATGATTAAAAATCATGTAAATATAACCATGTGATATGCTAATAAGCATTAAAAATGGGAAATGCACACAAATATTGGGTCAAATAGTCAATTTTTAATGAAACGGAATTATTTTTAACCAACATTTTTGGTACTGAAATAAAAATACACAATGGTTCAAAAGTTTAGAGTTGGTAGGATTTTTTAAGCAGTCTCTTCTGCTCACCAAGGCTGCATTTATTTGATCTTAAATACAGTAAAAACAATAAAATAGTGAAATATTATTACAATATTTAAAGTAAGTGTGTTCTATGTGAATATCTGTTAAACTGTAATTTATTTCTGTGATGCGCAGCTGTATTTTCAGCATCATTACTCCAGTCTTCAGTGTCACATGATCTTCAGAAATCATACTAATATGCTGATTTGCTGCTCAAGATACATTTTGACTAAAATCTGTTTAGAACTTTACAGTGTCTGAAGTACTGCCTGCATAGAGCCCTTTATGTGAAGTCGTAAATCTGATTTAGTGAGCGCCGTGTCTTTAATGTCAGACGTGTTCGTAGAGCAGCTGTACTGTGGTCTGGAGTGTGTGTATGTAAGTGTTCAGTGTTATTTATGTGTGTGTAGAGTATATTCCCAGTGTTTCTCAGTAACGGTTTGTCGTGAATGTTTGTTCAGCGTCACACACACTAGTAATGTTTGAATCATCTCTAGAATATTTTTCTTCCTTTTTTGGCGTGGTTTATCGAAAGCGAGCCGATCGCTGCTTCATCTGTTGGGAAATCGCTCGGATTCCTTCAGCTTCAGCCAGGATTGAGTTTATTTTATCAGTGC
>NW_015655581.1:481257-483069 GCF_001515625.1 Sinocyclocheilus rhinocerous | reverse complement strand
CTAATATGCTGATTTGCTGCTCAAGATACATTTTGACTAAAATCTGTTTAGAACTTTACAGTGTCTGAAGTACTGCCTGCATAGAGCCCTTTATGTGAAGTCGTAAATCTGATTTAGTGAGCGCCGTGTCTTTAATGTCAGACGTGTTCGTAGAGCAGCTGTACTGTGGTCTGGAGTGTGTGTATGTAAGTGTTCAGTGTTATTTATGTGTGTGTAGAGTATATTCCCAGTGTTTCTCAGTAACGGTTTGTCGTGAATGTTTGTTCAGCGTCACACACACTAGTAATGTTTGAATCATCTCTAGAATGTTTTATCGGCTGAAATAGATTTTTCTTCCTTTTTTGGCGTGGTTTATCGAAAGCGAGCCGATCGCTGCTTCATCTGTTGGGAAATCGCTCGGATTCCTTCAGCTTCAGCCAGGATTGAGTTTATTTTATCAGTGCGTGTGTTTATCAGACTTCAAACTTGTCTGGCAGAATTTACATGAAAGTTGCTGAATTAGTTTTGTCTTTGTTGGAGACGTTGCTCCGCTCACGGCCAAAAAATGTCCTCAACAAATGAAAAACAAGGTTCAGTAGCTTTAATGCACTGTAACTGTAATTGAGCATCAGTTCTGCAGTTTGGTCAGTGTTATTTTAGTGTAATTGATATAATAAGAATAAGAATGTTTTATTTTATTTGTATTTATTTTATTTATAATAAGTAACAATAATGTTTTATTAAACAGAAAATATAAAAATATAAATCGAAATATTTTTTTTAATTTTTTTAAAATATTAAAAACTAAATATATAATAGTTTTTAATATTTTGAATTAGATTTTTATATTTTCCGTTTTCATGTTAAGTTAAAGTTTTCGTAATTTTGTTTGTTTTTGTTATTTTTATGATTTTTTAAAAATATGTGTATATAGTTTTTTTAAATTAAATTTTAGTTTTAGTTTATTTAGTTATCCTGCATGAATCAAAGCCCTAATATACAGTATATGTTTTGGTGAGTGTTATTTTAGTGTAATTGATATAATAATATTATTAATAATAATAATAATAATGTTTTATTTCTATAGTGCCTTTCCAAAGCCCAAGTTAATTTTACAAAGTTAGAGAAAAAATGTATGTATAAATAGTTTTTGCTAGTTTCATTTTCATTTTTATATTGTCTGTTTTCATTTTATTTGTTAGTTTATTTCAGTTATATATATGATCAATATATTTTTACTAATATTTTATTTTCAGTCAAGTAATGAAAGTGTTTTTTTGTTTTCATGGTTTTAGTTTTAGTTAATAATAAGAACCCTGGTTTTGGTGGTTATTTACTTTCTAAAAACTCATGTCTGTCCATTAGATCCAGGTGATCGTGAGCAGTAGGATGTAGTTTATCAATCCGTTCCTCCTTCAGTATGTCAGGCATAAATAAATGCGGTGTCGGATGCATTATTAAACGTGTTTGTGGGCCGTTCAGAGGAGAGAATGATATGGATTGTACTTTGTTTTTACAAAGACTCAGAAAGCTTTAGGTCGTGTTTGCTGGATAAGTGCAGATTTGTAGCTATAAATACATCTATAACTATATTAGTTGGTAGAAGAATTAGGCCTGTCACGATAACAACTTTTTGTTGTGCGATATATTGCCCCAGAAGTAATTGCGATAAGCGATATTATTGTCATTTTAAAGACTGAATATATAATCATAATGTAACAGCATAATAATTCAAGAAGGCCTACACACTTCCAAATGACAACAAACTTTTAATTTTTAAGAATATTTAGATCATGGAAATTAAATATCAAAATATTAGATACCTTAAAAAAC
>NW_015655581.1:475333-479482 GCF_001515625.1 Sinocyclocheilus rhinocerous | reverse complement strand
TTCTCTGTAAATGAAGGGTACACACTATTGCTGAAAAACACAATCACTACTCAGCAGTCAGATGTCTGTATGTCTACAAAGACACAGATCCCTAAACAAGACCATATCTGCAGATGAAACTTTTTTTGTAAAAGCATTTTTTAAATAAAAAAACTAGCACCTCATGACTACACCATGTTATGTACGAGAAGACACAGGCGCAAGTGGAGTGTACAAAACATGGTGACATTAATTTTTAAGTAAATATAATGGGCGATATATTGCGTCACCAAAAATGATTGAGGTCATGTACATATATTGCGCGATAAGTCGATATATTGATTATTGCGACAGGCCTAAGAAGAATGCTTTATTCTGATGTAATATTATTATTAATAAATGTTGATATTGCACATTGATGTATTTGAGCATGCATCTGTTTTGAAGTCAGAACTGATCTGTGTTTTGCGTGCTGTTGTTCACATTACATGTGTTGGGTGTAATGTGGTTCCTGGGCGTCTGTGGTTTCTCGTGGATCTGCTGCGGTCTCAGTGCTGACAGCTGATCTGATAGCAGACATGACCTGCAGATACTCATCCACAGACAGATGCTCCTCGACATGCACACAAACAACCCTGAACATGCCGTTTGTGATGCTTCAAGTCTTCTGTGCGAAACCGTCTTTCGCATGTTGTTCATCAGTGATGCATGAGTCAATACATGAGGTCAAATGGTAAAATCAACATGAAATGTATTTACTTTTATAATTCATGCTCCAAGTTTAATTGTGAATGATGCATCAGTGGTGTTGTTCTAAAGAAAAACCTGTTTGTCTTCATAATCTTTCATTAAAATCCTCTCAGGGCGGGGTCTATGCTAATAGGGCAGAGAGCGTCACAAATGGGCGGGACTTTTCCTAGTATGACGTCATTATAGGGAGAAATCTGGAATCGCTCGTTTGGAGAGACTGTTTATGATTTATTGGGATTATAATAAAACGAGTGTGTGGATTTTTACCATTATAGGCTGGTTGTTTTCACACACTGTGGCCACACAACTGTTCAAACACCTTATAAAAGTGATTTTTGCATAAAAGGTCACCTTTAATGGTTGTGAGACTCAGCTCACAGAGTTTGTGAAGCGTTTGCAGTATTTCCCGAGCGTTTAGGGGTGTGTGTGTATGTTTCAGTGTGGCGTGTTGGGCGTCTCACATATGTGGCATTCTCTGGCTGGCGTGTTCAAGCGTGACACCTGACTCCAGCACCGCCGTCCTGTTTTAGACACTCAGCGTAAGCGTTTGACGCGCTGCGAGTGTGTTTGTGTGCTGTCATACAGGAGCATGTGAAGGTCACGTGTGTTTGCAGATGATAATAAATATCAAATGTGGGCCAGTATATGATTCTACAAATGCTTTCCAAGCAATTACAAATTTCATAAATAGAAGTAAAATATAAAATGATTCAATGGAGATCACTAGATTTAAACCACACTTTTGGACAACATGGACCATTTAAGCACATTACATGACAAAATTAGAGAAAAGCAGTGTTGTTTACTTATTACCTTGATTATTTATAACTAATGATGATATCTAATCTTGTTTTTCTTCCATCTCTCATATAGAGACATTGTTTATCATCTGATCAATTCCTCATGGATAAAATCAAGTCCTGGCTGTCATTGTTTTTCCTCATTTTTATGTAAAATTATCTACAATTTTCAAAACTTAATATCATATTTTATGGGTACTCATTCACTTTAATACAAAATATATAAATTTTTCATTAAAATAGTGCATTTTACTAGACACTCTGACAATTATTTGATTGAATTTATTTTTAGTTTTAGTTTTAGTTGTCATTATGTATTTTATTGTGACATTATTTTCATGACAATTAACCATGTTTTCCCACAAATTATCATTACTGTAATGCACACAGACATTGTACTTTTAATTTTTTTTAATTCTCATTATTTTCAGTGGTGATAATTCTCATTAAACATATAATTAAATGATTTTTAATTTAAATCAGAATAAATTAATTGCATTACAACTAATAATATGATAATGTATACTTACTATTTTTGAATTACAGTAATAAAAACTTAATTATTTTTAAAATACCCTTTTAAAGAATTTTTATTACAGAAATTTGAAGTTGAGGCTGAACATTTCTCAGTTGACATTTAAAAAAAAAATCATAATTCTAATTTTTCTCATTAAAAATTTTATAATTTTTTTTACCATTTTACAATAATTATAATGATTTGTTTTATTTAAATCAGAATAAATTGAATGCAGTGCAACTAATAATACCATAAAGTATATATAATTTTTATACAATAATAAAAAAAAACTTCTAAATGATTACATTTATAATTGTATGTATTTATTTATTTCAGAATAAGTAAGCAGTATTTTTTATGGTAATAAGAAAACCTTAAAAATTTCCTTTTAAAGAATTTATACTTATAATATATATAAAATTATATATTTATAATTTTTAAAGAATTATCATTAGATTCAAATGACTGTAATACAGTACCATATTAATGTAATTATAATATAAAAAAAAAAAAGTTAAAATCAGAATAAATCAGATGCAGTACAGGTAATAGTACCATAATGTGTACATGCATTTGTGCATTATGGTAATAAAAAAAAAAACTTAAAAAATCAAGTTTATTTGTATAGCGCTTGCAAATCATTGCAAAGCAGCTTTACAGAAAATTAAAGTTGCTACATTATATTTAGTAATAGCTTATCAGTGGTGACTATCTCAAGGTGATGTCCATGTGGCAGAAATGTACGGTAAAAATCAAGCAGTTAGTTAATGACATGTAATCAAACAGACGGTGAACACTATTAACAGCAATGATTATATGTTGCCATCAAACTTATAGCAAAATTTGGTCGTTGGCATCATCTTCTGGGGGGTTTGCATCATCTCTTCTCAGGTGTTTGTAAGGGCTGGATCCAGCCTGAAGCTTGTGTGATTCCTAGTTACAGAAACCGAGAAAATAACTTATTTATTTAGTCTGAACTTACTCAGTTTACATTAAAATAATTCTAAAAACAGCTTCATTGAACTGTCATTAATTTCTTTTGATTTTGTGGTGAAATGTGAGCTGACAGCTTTGATGAGATTCATGTTTATGTGTATTGCAGCAGAGCATCAGGATGCTGATGGTGTGTGTGTGTGTGTGTGTGTGTGTGTGTGTGCAGGATGCGCAGCGGGTCAGTAAAGCGGTGGGTCAGCGGGAGGCGGAGGCGGTGGTCAGCGAGGTGGGATGGATGACCTCAGTGAAGGACTGGGCCGGGGTCATGATCTCTGCTCAGACGCTCACGGGACGAGTGCTGGTGAGTCCAGCTTCATTAATCACAACTCACACGAAAACTGAACACGGTAACGTTTGTAATTACATTGATCGGGAGGAATATTTCTGAATAAACCACCAGATTTTACAATTCAGCTCATGTTCACTTCGTCGTGATATTGTCATGAAGGAAGAATAATTAAAAGATTAGTTTAGTCAGAAATGAAAATGTTTTCATCATATACTCACCGTCACATCATGCCAAACCTGAATTTCTTTTTCTGGGTGCGTAATGATGACAGAAGCTGAACTATTGCTTTAATATGATCATTGGTAAATAGTTTAATACTTTATAAGGCGTGGTAATAAATATACGATGAGGTAGATCATACCAAAATTACCATATGGCTTAGTGTGATTATTAAAAAGCAAAGGCTGTGAAAAAATAAATATATGCACTAGTTTTAATATTACAGTAAAAATAAAATGTATATTGTTATATTATTTTTTCTTAAATACTAGATTTTTTTATTTTTAGTATGCAGTAATACAGTTAATATTTTAATATTTGAACAATGTCATATTTCTTATTTTTTTGTAATTTTTATATTTAATAATAATTATAATTATAATATTAATTCTTCTTCTTCTTCTTGTTTTATTATTATTATTATTATTATTATTATTATTGATCAATTGATTTGTTACTGTTTTACATACATTGTTAATGTTTTATATGTTATTATTATTATTACATTTTATTTTTGCATTTTCATGTTATTATTATTATTATTATTATTATTATTATCTATTTATTTATTTATTTATTTATTTATTTATGTATTCTTAAAG
>NW_015655581.1:459059-472775 GCF_001515625.1 Sinocyclocheilus rhinocerous | reverse complement strand
AACTAGCACCTCATGACTACACCATGTTATGTACGAGAAGACACAGGCGCAAGTGGAGTGTACAAAACATGGTGACATTAATTTTTAAGTAAATATAATGGGCGATATATTGCGTCACCAAAAATTATTGAGGTCATGTACATATATTGCGCGATAAGTCGATATATTGATTATTGCGACAGGCCTAAGAAGAATGCTTTATTCTGATGTAATATTATTATTAATAAATGTTGATATTGCACATTGATGTATTTGAGCATGCATCTGTTTTGAAGTCAGAACTGATCTGTGTTTTGCGTGCTGTTGTTCACATTACATGTGTTGGGTGTAATGTGGTTCCTGGGCGTCTGTGGTTTCTCGTGGATCTGCTGCGGTCTCAGTGCTGACAGCTGATCTGATAGCAGACATGACCTGCAGATACTCATCCACAGACAGATGCTCCTCGACATGCACACAAACAACCCTGAACATGCCGTTTGTGATGCTTCAAGTCTTCTGTGCGAAACCGTCTTTCGCATGTTGTTCATCAGTGATGCATGAGTCAATACATGAGGTCAAATGGTAAAATCAACATGAAATGTATTTACTTTTATAATTCATGCTCCAAGTTTAATTGTGAATGATGCATCAGTGGTGTTGTTCTAAAGAAAAACCTGTTTGTCTTCATAATCTTTCATTAAAATCCTCTCAGGGCGGGGTCTATGCTAATAGGGCAGAGAGCGTCACAAATGGGCGGGACTTTTCCTAGTATGACGTCATTATAGGGAGAAATCTGGAATCGCTCGTTTGGAGAGACTGTTTATGATTTATTGGGATTATAATAAAACGAGTGTGTGGATTTTTACCATTATAGGCTGGTTGTTTTCACACACTGTGGCCACACAACTGTTCAAACACCTTATAAAAGTGATTTTTGCATAAAAGGTCACCTTTAATGGTTGTGAGACTCAGCTCACAGAGTTTGTGAAGCGTTTGCAGTATTTCCCGAGCGTTTAGGGGTGTGTGTGTATGTTTCAGTGTGGCGTGTTGGGCGTCTCACATATGTGGCATTCTCTGGCTGGCGTGTTCAAGCGTGACACCTGACTCCAGCACCGCCGTCCTGTTTTAGACACTCAGCGTAAGCGTTTGACGCGCTGCGAGTGTGTTTGTGTGCTGTCATACAGGAGCATGTGAAGGTCACGTGTGTTTGCAGATGATAATAAATATCAAATGTGGGCCAGTATATGATTCTACAAATGCTTTCCAAGCAATTACAAATTTCATAAATAGAAGTAAAATATAAAATGATTCAATGGAGATCACTAGATTTAAACCACACTTTTGGACAACATGGACCATTTAAGCACATTACATGACAAAATTAGAGAAAAGCAGTGTTGTTTACTTATTACCTTGATTATTTATAACTAATGATGATATCTAATCTTGTTTTTCTTCCATCTCTCATATAGAGACATTGTTTATCATCTGATCAATTCCTCATGGATAAAATCAAGTCCTGGCTGTCATTGTTTTTCCTCATTTTTATGTAAAATTATCTACAATTTTCAAAACTTAATATCATATTTTATGGGTACTCATTCACTTTAATACAAAATATATAAATTTTTCATTAAAATAGTGCATTTTACTAGACACTCTGACAATTATTTGATTGAATTTATTTTTAGTTTTAGTTTTAGTTGTCATTATGTATTTTATTGTGACATTATTTTCATGACAATTAACCATGTTTTCCCACAAATTATCATTACTGTAATGCACACAGACATTGTACTTTTAATTTTTTTTAATTCTCATTATTTTCAGTGGTGATAATTCTCATTAAACATATAATTAAATGATTTTTAATTTAAATCAGAATAAATTAATTGCATTACAACTAATAATATGATAATGTATACTTACTATTTTTGAATTACAGTAATAAAAACTTAATTATTTTTAAAATACCCTTTTAAAGAATTTTTATTACAGAAATTTGAAGTTGAGGCTGAACATTTCTCAGTTGACATTTAAAAAAAAAATCATAATTCTAATTTTTCTCATTAAAAATTTTATAATTTTTTTTACCATTTTACAATAATTATAATGATTTGTTTTATTTAAATCAGAATAAATTGAATGCAGTGCAACTAATAATACCATAAAGTATATATAATTTTTATACAATAATAAAAAAAAACTTCTAAATGATTACATTTATAATTGTATGTATTTATTTATTTCAGAATAAGTAAGCAGTATTTTTTATGGTAATAAGAAAACCTTAAAAATTTCCTTTTAAAGAATTTATACTTATAATATATATAAAATTATATATTTATAATTTTTAAAGAATTATCATTAGATTCAAATGACTGTAATACAGTACCATATTAATGTAATTATAATATAAAAAAAAAAAAGTTAAAATCAGAATAAATCAGATGCAGTACAGGTAATAGTACCATAATGTGTACATGCATTTGTGCATTATGGTAATAAAAAAAAAAACTTAAAAAATCAAGTTTATTTGTATAGCGCTTGCAAATCATTGCAAAGCAGCTTTACAGAAAATTAAAGTTGCTACATTATATTTAGTAATAGCTTATCAGTGGTGACTATCTCAAGGTGATGTCCATGTGGCAGAAATGTACGGTAAAAATCAAGCAGTTAGTTAATGACATGTAATCAAACAGACGGTGAACACTATTAACAGCAATGATTATATGTTGCCATCAAACTTATAGCAAAATTTGGTCGTTGGCATCATCTTCTGGGGGGTTTGCATCATCTCTTCTCAGGTGTTTGTAAGGGCTGGATCCAGCCTGAAGCTTGTGTGATTCCTAGTTACAGAAACCGAGAAAATAACTTATTTATTTAGTCTGAACTTACTCAGTTTACATTAAAATAATTCTAAAAACAGCTTCATTGAACTGTCATTAATTTCTTTTGATTTTACACACTGTGGCCACACAACTGTTCAAACACCTTATAAAAGTGATTTTTGCATAAAAGGTCACCTTTAATGGTTGTGAGACTCAGCTCACAGAGTTTGTGAAGCGTTTGCAGTATTTCCCGAGCGTTTAGGGGTGTGTGTGTATGTTTCAGTGTGGCGTGTTGGGCGTCTCACATATGTGGCATTCTCTGGCTGGCGTGTTCAAGCGTGACACCTGACTCCAGCACCGCCGTCCTGTTTTAGACACTCAGCGTAAGCGTTTGACGCGCTGCGAGTGTGTTTGTGTGCTGTCATACAGGAGCATGTGAAGGTCACGTGTGTTTGCAGATGATAATAAATATCAAATGTGGGCCAGTATATGATTCTACAAATGCTTTCCAAGCAATTACAAATTTCATAAATAGAAGTAAAATATAAAATGATTCAATGGAGATCACTAGATTTAAACCACACTTTTGGACAACATGGACCATTTAAGCACATTACATGACAAAATTAGAGAAAAGCAGTGTTGTTTACTTATTACCTTGATTATTTATAACTAATGATGATATCTAATCTTGTTTTTCTTCCATCTCTCATATAGAGACATTGTTTATCATCTGATCAATTCCTCATGGATAAAATCAAGTCCTGGCTGTCATTGTTTTTCCTCATTTTTATGTAAAATTATCTACAATTTTCAAAACTTAATATCATATTTTATGGGTACTCATTCACTTTAATACAAAATATATAAATTTTTCATTAAAATAGTGCATTTTACTAGACACTCTGACAATTATTTGATTGAATTTATTTTTAGTTTTAGTTTTAGTTGTCATTATGTATTTTATTGTGACATTATTTTCATGACAATTAACCATGTTTTCCCACAAATTATCATTACTGTAATGCACACAGACATTGTACTTTTAATTTTTTTTAATTCTCATTATTTTCAGTGGTGATAATTCTCATTAAACATATAATTAAATGATTTTTAATTTAAATCAGAATAAATTAATTGCATTACAACTAATAATATGATAATGTATACTTACTATTTTTGAATTACAGTAATAAAAACTTAATTATTTTTAAAATACCCTTTTAAAGAATTTTTATTACAGAAATTTGAAGTTGAGGCTGAACATTTCTCAGTTGACATTTAAAAAAAAAATCATAATTCTAATTTTTCTCATTAAAAATTTTATAATTTTTTTTACCATTTTACAATAATTATAATGATTTGTTTTATTTAAATCAGAATAAATTGAATGCAGTGCAACTAATAATACCATAAAGTATATATAATTTTTATACAATAATAAAAAAAAACTTCTAAATGATTACATTTATAATTGTATGTATTTATTTATTTCAGAATAAGTAAGCAGTATTTTTTATGGTAATAAGAAAACCTTAAAAATTTCCTTTTAAAGAATTTATACTTATAATATATATAAAATTATATATTTATAATTTTTAAAGAATTATCATTAGATTCAAATGACTGTAATACAGTACCATATTAATGTAATTATAATATTTAAAAAAAAAAGTTAAAATCAGAATAAATCAGATGCAGTACAGGTAATAGTACCATAATGTGTACATGCATTTGTGCATTATGGTAATAAAAAAAAAAACTTAAAAAATCAAGTTTATTTGTATAGCGCTTGCAAATCATTGCAAAGCAGCTTTACAGAAAATTAAAGTTGCTACATTATATTTAGTAATAGCTTATCAGTGGTGACTATCTCAAGGTGATGTCCATGCCCGGCGGTGCTCGGTGACGGTGTGATTAAAGCGGTGGGTCAGCGGGAGGCGGAGGCGGTGGTCAGCGAGGTGGGATGGATGACCTCGGTGAAGGACTGGGCCGGGGTCATGATCTCTGCTCAGACGCTCACGGGACGCGTGCTGGTGAGTCCAGACACCTGCATTCTCACTCATATTACAGAGTCTCCTCAAGCTCCATTAATCAGAACTCACACTGACAAGAACATGAACAGTCATTAAATTGATCTGGTATATTTCTGAATAAGCTGGCAGATTTTAAAGGGTTAGTTCACCCAAAAATGAAAATTCTGTCATTAATTACTCACCCTCGTGTTGTTCCAAACCCGTAAGAACTTCGTTCATCTTCGGAACACAATTTAAGATATTTTTGATGAAATCTGAGGGCTCTCTGACCCACCCATAGACAGCAAGGTAACTACCACGTTCAAGGTCCAGAAAAGTACCAAGATGATCGACAAAGTAGTCCGTGTGACATCAGTGGTTCAGCTGTAAAGTTACGAAGCTACGAGAATACTTTTTATCTGTATGACGACTTACAGCAAAGACTTAAACCAGAGCAGATTATCCTGAGAGTCCAGAGACTGACTGTGTCTGCCTGATGATACACACACACACACACACACACACACACATCACACATACTCGCACGCACACACACACACACACACACACATCACACATACTCGCACGCACACACACACACACACACACACATTGAGGTTAAATGTGACCTGGATTTGTTGTTCGTGAGATTCCTTTACACATACACTCTTGCACCTTATCAGACAAACCATACGTACACCTCAACCCTTACAGTGTCACAATCTCATACACATCACAGACAGACACACACACACACACACACACACACACACATCACACATACACACACACATCACACATACTCGCACACACACTCACACATACTCACATACTCGCGCACACACACACAGACACATACACATCACACATACCCACACACACACACACACTCACACATATCACACACACACACACACTCCTGATGTGTCCGATCATATGACTTATTTATGCCACGAAATGCTGCGGTTTACATGGAGGACATTTTTTTCTTGAAGTACAGTACCATCAAAAAATATTGTCTAATTATTTAATATTAGAAATATTACATTTTATATTTTATAACGTAGTTATCTTAGAAATATAATGATATAATATATAAAGTTACATAATAAATTATTATAAAATTATATTTTATGTTAATGTATTTTTATACATTTGTTATATTTACTTTATAATGTTATATTATAATATGCGCGCGCGTGTGTGTGTGTGTGTGTGTGTTTGCATGCACAGGTTAATTCATGAGTCATTTCCTGTCCAGATTACGGCTGCGGCTCCTTATATTGTTGTTTAGCAGGAACATGCAGTCTGTAACCATGGAGACGACAGTTAACCTCCTTGCAGCAGGTGTGTGTGTGTCAGCTTGTTTAGGGGTTGAATGAACCTGCAGCTCAACACACATTCATATATTCAGAGATGCATGAGTTACTGTAGTTCAGTCAGTGTTTTTGAGCATGTCACACATGGGTCTAATTTGACGAACATGACCTGATCACATGACCCCTGCGCGCAGGTGTAACCCGATCTCTTCATTAAAGCTGTATTAGCTGTGACAGTGGCCGTAAGGGTCCGCAGCGATGATGCGTTTCCTGTTCCTGTGAGAGCCGTACTCCAGGGATATTTCAGGAAGGGCCTTATTAATTCATGCGCTGTCCGGCTGTGTTTGAAAACTGCTTTAATGATTTTGCTGATGATTCAGAGACGCTGTGAGATGTTCATCTGTCGTGTGGAGGAACGAGAAAGCTCTGCCTCACAGGCACTTCATTTATAAAATCATTAGGAAATATAGACACAAAGATATATACGACTTTAAAATAAGATTGTATTGTTTTTGTTTATTATTTACAATAATGATAATGTAGTTAATAATTCATAATAATAATTTAATTTAATTAATAATAAAAAATGATGATGATGATACTATTAACTAAGATTAATACAACCTTATTTTAAATAATAATAATAATAATAATAATACAATTAACCAAGATTAATACAATCTTATTTTAAAGTATTAACAATAATAATAATAAACCAAGATTAATTCAGCCTTATTTAAAAATATAATAATTATTATTATTCTTAGTAACAATTTAAAATAAGATTGTATTAGCCATGCATAATAATAATAATAATAATGCAATTAACCAAGATTAATACAACCTTATTTTAAAGTATTATTATTATTATTATTATTATTATTATTTACCAAAATAATAAATGCTGTAAAAATAATACAAATTGTTCATGATACCTAATGCATTAATGAATGGTAGCATTTCTTGCACTAAAAACAGTAGCCATTTAATTTTGCGTTACCATTTTCCCCTTACATTACTCTTATAATTAAGCACTTTTTTTTTCTACTGTACCTTTAAGATTCCTATATGCAAATCTCCTCTGTTGTGAACAGGTAATCAGGGTTTTCCTGAATATCTGTTGATATATAAAGTCTAGTGCTGTGTATGTTGGTCTAATTATCAAAATAACAAGCAAAATATGACCCGTTTAAAGAACTGTAAACTATATGAATATTTTTTATAAGGGAAGTAATTCTAGCACAGCTGTAAATCTACAAGCACTTCGAAATGTTCCTGATTCAGTCAGACTTTCTCCAGACTGACCTGTTGAAGATTGAAGCGTCCGACTCAGATCAAGAGTTTGGCACATTTATTCTTGAGAGAGAGAAACATCAGTCACACAGTAGTCATTTGATCAGTGAAAAGAATAATAAAATAATAGTAACCCAGAAAGCATGCGTCTGAAGTAGGGTTGTTGACGGGAGGAAATTTTCCCCACCGGTTAATTGACGTGTGACAACACTGGTAATACCCGTATCACCGCGGGGGCGGGGCGTTCCCTCTTTTCCTCGCTTTCCTTCGCTTTTAAATAGCTTGTAAAAGCTGCGTGCGCATTTACTTTCACTTTAAAATAGCGGCAATTCGGCGTAAAGCAATTGTTCGTTTTTAGTTTGTTTGAATTTCCCCTCTATTCCTATCTTTCCTTTGCTTTTAAATAGCTTAAAAGAGCCGCCAAGTGACGTAACCGGTGTTGCGGCTTAACACCGGTATCACCGTCAACACCGTCTATCGCAGCAAGCCTAGTCTGAAGCTGTAGTGAATCTGTCCCGTGAGGAAGCTCTTCCTCCAAACCCTGGACTGTGATTCTGTCAGACAGAAGAGCTGATGTGGAACACAAACCTTCAGAGGAAACGCTTAAAAGATCGGCCTGGAGGAAGAGAAGAGCAGCTCATTATGAAGTGTGAATCTCTGTGTGTGTGTGTGTGTGTTTTCTCTTTAGGGGACTTACTGCTTTATTTGTTCTTATCAAGAATGCCTGTCGAGTCAAACCCCTTCCTTCTGGAATACAGATCAGATAGAAACCAACCAGTTAACCAGTTAACCCGTCCCATCTGTCAGCCAGTGTGCACTCATTAGTATTCATCAGTTTGTAAAGTGTGGTTCTAGTACAGACAGACACAATATCAACATAAAACAATTTTCATTCAGAAAATGCTAGTACATTTCATAATTAATTATTAAGAAACCGCAAGTAACACACTGAATTAAATGTGAAATTTTTCAAGTAGAAAGACTGAAATGGTATTTTCTTGTAAAAACACTATTGTAATCTTTGTTTTATTTACAACTTTTGAAAAAATGATTTTTGCACAGTGCACATTTATATTTAATATTAATGTTTATTTATGTTTTCATTTGTTGTTGAAACTTTTCAGAATATAATTTAATTATTTTGCATGGAACAATATAATGTGTAGTTCATTTAAAGAAATGTATCTAATGTGATTAAGACAAATAGATGAAAAGATATATAAGACTTTAAAATAAGGTTGTATTCATTTTGGTTTATTATTATTATTAATAATTTAAAACAAGGTTGTATTAAAATTGGTTAATAATAATAATAATAATAATAATAAAATAATTAACCAATATTAATACAACCTTATTTTAAATTAATAACAATAATAATTATATTGGTAACAATTTTACATTTTCCTGCTGTTCTGTATGATTTGTAATGTCTGTTCAGGACTGTTGTGCTCCATAAAATCTACTACACTATAAAAAGTTATAAATAAAACAAAGATTATTGGAGTATTATTGGAAAATATTATTCTTTCTACTTCAAAATTGCCAACTGTAATGATTTATGAAATTTACTTGCAGTTTCTAAGTGAAATCTGTTTCAAAATGTTTTAATTTTTTAATTTGTACATGGTTTAGATGTTGTCGATGTATTGATATTGTTCATTTCAATGTCTTTATTAGCTGAAATCACTCACAAAAAACAAAACAAAAAAAAAACATCGTTTTGTTTCAGAGATACAGCTGATGGAAAGCTGACAGGAAGAGCCATAGATTAATCTTAATTGAGGTTATTATGCAGATTCCGCATTTGTTCTCATTAATTCTGCATCTGCTGATGAGCGCAAAAGGGAATCCTGGGAATCATTGACCCACTGAACTGTTTTTGACAGCATGTTTAAAATCAGAGCTGGGCTTCAGACATCAGCGATGGGAATGAATCTGACAGCGGTGGACGGTCAAAGCGCAGCTCTCCACTCACCCGTGATTTATCTGCTTCACCTGTCAGATTCACATCATGCAAGCACCCGCAGGAAAACATGCCGCAATGCAAAAAATGCTCCTAAAAATAGGTGCGAATATGCAAAATATTTATATTAAAATAAGTAGATCAGCCAACATACTTAAAGGAACACGCCACTATTTTTGAAAATAGGCTCATTTTCCAACTCCCCTAGAGTTAAACAGTTGAGTTTTACCGTTTTCGAATCCATTCAGCCGATCTCCGGGTCTGGCGGTAGCACTTTTAGCTGTAGCTTAGCATAGATCATTGGCGTAATAATCAAGGAACTTTGCTGTTTGGTGCAGCAGGTGCAATGATATTATGCAGCGCCTGAAAATAGGCTTATTGGAAGTTACCTAGCTGGAAACTATTTTCAGGCACTGCGTAATATCATTGCGCCTGCTGCACCCATGGTACGGCAGCAAAGTTCCTTGATTATTACGCCAATGATCTATGCTAAGCTACAGCTAAAAGTGCTACCGCCAGACCCGGAGATCGGCTGAATGGATTCGAAAACGGTAAAACTCAACTGTTTAACTCTAGGGGAGTTGGAAAATGAGCCTATTTTCAAAAATAGTGGCGTGTTCCTTTAAAGACCCATCCCACCCTGGACATCAGCTGTTTGACCGGCTGCCCTCTGGTCGACGTTTCAGGTCTATCACATCACGGACAAACAGACTCAAAAACAGCTTCTACCCCAGAGCCATTCGTGAACTGAACACTGCCAAACAATCTACACAGACTCTTGGTCTTTCTTGACCACAATACCACTGAACATTGCATAGATGCAAAGAGTATTTTCAACTGTTCCTCGTTGGTTTACATTTCAACTGTACTTCTGCACTACTGTTTTTTTACATTTCAACTGCACTATTGCACTACTTGTTTACATTTTAACTGGATTCTTGCACTACTCGTTTACATTTCCATTGCACTACTTGTACATAGGGTCACCGCAACCCAGAGTTGTGCAACCTCCGGATTCCTCACCTCAGCTGCTATGCCATTGTATCATATTGTCCTATTGTTGTATATATTTATTTTTATTAGATCCTGCACTTTTTAATTAATACTGTTCCAATACCTTTTGATGTTATGTGTGAATAACACCAAGGATTGCTACTTAATTTCGTTGTACTCTGTGCAATGACAATAAAGGAATCTAATCTAATCTAATTTAATTTAATATATTATGCAAAATATAATTTCTCACTTTTTAATAATAAAAATAATAATAATAAAAAAATTAACCAACATTAATAAACCCTATTTTGAAGTGTTATTATTATTAATATTTATAATAATAATAATAACAGCAGTACTTTAAAATAAGGTTATATTAATCTTGATTAATTAAATTTTTTTGCTTAATTTTTTGTTAATTTCTACATATACTAATACATTTCTAACAATAAAACAAATGTAAAACCTATATTTATGAATTAACATTAACATTAGTTAGTTGTAAGTAGGAAAACATCTTCAAGAAAATCATGTTGCAATGCAATGCAAAAAAAAAAAAAGTCCTAAAAATACAGTGGGTTTCATTTACTTTATACAAAATATAAATTCTCATTTCTTAACAATAATAATAAAATGAAATAATAATAATAATAATAAAATGAAACCAATAATAAAATAAAATAATAATAATAACAATTTTAAATAAGGTTGTGTTAATCTTAATTTTTTGTAAAAGTTTTGTTTAGAATTAGTTAATTTCTTCATATACATTTCTGACAATAAAAAAATATGAAGCCTGTTTTTATAAATTAACATTAGTCAAAATAATGCAGTAAAAGTGTTCAAGATATATAAAATGCATTAATGAATGTTGACTTATAGCTAGCATTTCTTGCACCAATTTAGTTTTGCTTTTCCATTTACTCTTATAAATAAACTTTTTTTTTTTTTTTTGCCACTGTACCTTTAAGTTTCCTATATGTAAATGACCTCTGTTGTCAGTTTTAGTTCATGAAAACAGCATCAGAAATGTCATGCTGCCATGCAAAAAATAGGTGTAGTTTTTTATGTAAAATGTAATAACTTGTTTTATTTTTAATTTAAAAACGGCAACTCTTCAAGCATATCTTGAGTGCAATGTATGTCGCTTTGGATGAAAGCATCTGCAAAAAGCATAAATGTAAAATATAATGTAAAATGAAATGTGACTCAGACGTGTTTTCGTCAGATTGACCCCGTCAGAAACACACCGATGAGAAAGAGATGCAGGTCGTTCCAGTTACATCTCTGCCGGGACAAACTCACTGTCCTGTTTTGTGAGCGCAGACACACACACATGCATTAAATTTATATTTTGACCTCCCTATTCGGGGAACAGACACAGTCTTTATAGATTGTACAGCGCAAGTACTTCTATCATTTAAGCGGGTAGAACACAAGTCATCAGGGCAGTTATTTGAGATTTGACTTACTAGTCATATGGAGCATAGCGTCCTGGAGAATTTTACAGTTTTTACTGTATTTTTTAATAAATAAATGCATCCTTGGTGAGCAGAAGAGACTTCTTTCAACAACATTAAAACTGACTTTGAAATTGGCTGATTTAAGTAAAAGTATTTTAATTTATATTTTATTTTATTTTATTCATTGTTTTATTTTATTTTAAATTATATTTTATACCTCACTATTCGTGGAACAGACACAGTCTTTATAGATTGTACAGCGCAAGTACTTCTATCATTTAAGCGGGTAGAACACAAGTCATCAGGGCAGTTATTTGAGATTTGACTTACTAGTCATATGGAGCATAGCGTCCTGGAGAATTTTACAGTTTTTACTGTATTTTTTAATAAATAAATGCATCCTTGGTGAGCAGAAGAGACTTCTTTCAACAACATTAAAACTGACTTTGAAATTGGCTGATTTAAGTAAAAGTATTTTAATTTATATTTTATTTTATTTTATTCATTGTTTTATTTTATTTTCAATTATATTTTATTTATTAAGTAAAATTTACAGAAGGTTTGAATTGTTAGTTTTATGTTTTTTTATTTGATTTATTATTAAGTAAAATTTGCAGCAGATTTGAATTGTTAGCTTTATGTTTTTAATTTAATTTAATATTAATTAAAATTCACATCAGGTTTGAATTGTAAGCTTTATGTTTTTTTTTTGTTTTGTTTTTTTAATATATATTATTAAGTAAAATTCACATCAGGTTTGAATTGCTTATTTATTTATTTATTTTTTATTTTATGTAAAATTCGCAGCAGATTTGAATTGTTAGCTTTATGTTTTTTATTTTATTTTATATTTTAATTCACAGCAGGTTTAAATTGTAAGTTTTATGTTTTTTTATGTATTAGTAAAATTCACATCAGGTTTGTCTTGTTTGTTTATTTTATTTTTTTTATTTCATGTAAAATTTGCAGCAGATTTGAACTGTAAGCTAAGTAAATGTATGTTTTACTAAGGTGACTGATTTCCGTCATGAAGGTGTAAATGAAGCTGTACGGTCAGTGTTTCCACCGCTGGTTAAAGTGAGTGAGATCAGAACCTGCTAGAGAACAAAGAGAGAGAAAGAGAGATGAAATAATCTGCTCTCGTTGAGGAGATGAGATTGAAAATCCTCTTGGATCCTGATGGAATCCTCGATTCCAAACCCTCGTTATGAAATTCCTCTTAACTTGAGTGTTGTACACAAAATATCATCAGAGCGTTACATCACAGCACTGGATTACACTCAGCTTCAGCTTCTGCTGCCGCTGCGCAGGGAGTTACAGCTTCAGTTCAGACACAAATTAATATTCTGCCATTTCCTTTTGTTCAAACCCTCGATGAGTTTGTGTCTTTCTTGTATTGTGACTGACTGTGGCAAGTTTGGATATGCAGACGTGCAAATGTGCAAATGCAGTTTACTATGATAGTTTCAACTTAAAAGACCAAAATGTTAATGATATCTTCGCAACTGGGAATTAAATATTGGTATCAATCAGTATTTTATATTTCATTAGCCAATATTAGGTTTTGGATACTTGTTTGCAGCTTTATTTTTCGTTTATAATTTTCGTTTAGTTTTTTGATTTATGTTTTTCACTGCTCTGGTAAAACAAATGTACAGGTTGCTGTTCATTTATTCATTCATTCTATTTTTTATTTTTTGTAATTTATTTTTATTTATATATTATATTATATTTAATTTTAATTAATAAAACTTATTTTTATTTATATTTATTTAAATTCATTTTTAAAGTTTAATTTACTTTAATTTTGATTTATTTGTTTTATTTTGAGTTTATTTTAATAGTTTATTTTAG
>NW_015655581.1:453580-458419 GCF_001515625.1 Sinocyclocheilus rhinocerous | reverse complement strand
CCAAAAAACTTTTTTTTTTTTTTTTGATTGATTGATTGATTTGATACCAGTTTTCACAGTCTGGATCAGAGCATGAATATTAATGTTAATATTTAATAATTATATATATATATTTTTATTTTTTTATTTTATTGTATCATTTATATGTAATAATTTTAATAAATAATATTTAGAAAATAATATTTTTAAAAAATTTAGTTTTCACTTTAATTTTTTTTTTCTTTTGATATTTTTTTGGTGTTTTGCTATTTTTATTACTATTTTGTAAACAATATAGTTTTTGTTTAGAGCTGGGCTTTGAGTTTAGTGCTTGAGCTTTTTATATTTATTTGATATCAGTTTTTACAGTGTTTTATCTGAATCTGAGTAATAATTAGCATTTTGAATTGGAATTTATTTTTAATATTTTCTGCTTTCACTTTAATTTTAGTTAATTTTTATTTTTTATTTTGTTGTGTTTTTGTCATTTTTTTAAATATAGTTTTTATTCATTTTTAATTATTATAGTACTTCAACTTAAACTAAACAAAGATGAGAAATGTTGCCTTGACTGATATAAAAGTGAAATAAAAGTTTTTTATTTTTGTTATTTTTATATTTATATTATAATATATTTTTATTTATATTATATTTATATAATATAAATATGTATAATATAATATTTATTTAAATGATATCTTTTATTATTTATATTACTTTTGTATGTTTTAGTTTTAGTAAATAATAATTCATCAATAAGCTTAGGTCAGTTGTTTAATTGGAGCAGCTGCTGTTATCAGTTTAATAATAACAATAAACATATAATGACATTAAATTTGATATGTTGACGTTAATAGCATTATCAAGGTGTAAATAATCAAATTGATCATTTACAGTACGGGATAAAAAAGTGATGTGAAAACATGATGCCATCAATATTTTAGGTGTGTTTTTCTTATAAGAGAAAAACTTTGCACTTGAAATGTGTTCATGTGCTGGAAGTTTACAGCATGTTGTCAGCTTTAAATAGCACACTTAAAAGGTGGTTTAAGAGCTAATAGATGTGAGTTTTTAAACTTCATCTTGTTAAAACATTCTTAAAAAAATTGCAGAAGGAGAATCGTGGAAAGATGTTGGTCGGTTTTTTTATTATTACTAGTTTGAATATTTTCTGAATCTGATGCAGTCTTTCCTTTTCTGCAGTGCTGACTGAACTCTTGAAATATATATTTATATATATTTAGTATATTTAAATAATTATATGAATGATATTATTTATCATTAATATTGCTATTAATATTAATTATTAATGAGGTGCATTCTGAACTGATACAAGTCTTTCCTGTTCTGTAGCACTGACTGAGCTCTAATACTATATATTAAATTATATAATATAATTTTTAAAAATAATTCATTTATGTCTGTGTATATATTTTAATATAATTCACACACAGACACATATATATTATTTTAAAAATAATTAAAAATAATGTAATGTATATAATAAGTAATACAATAATATATAAAGAATTTATATTTATATAATTTTATAAATTATATTATTTATCATTAATATTGAACTGATAGGGGTCTTTTCTGTTTTGTAACACTGAGCTCTTAAACTATATATTAACTTATATTATATAATATTCTATTAATGGTAATGTTACTATTACTATTAATTATTCAATTGTAAATATTTAATAGATAATTCATTATTAAAATTAATATTTATTTTTAAATCATATTGATAATTGCCTATATGTTTGTGTATATAAGTATTAAATCTAGTGAAATGATTTAAAATCCACAGTTATCCTTCAAAGGGGACGTAACACACCGTTTCTGCCAATCTCATGTTAATCTGAGTATCTATAGAGTAGCACTGCATCCTTCATATCTTCGAAGAGTCTCTAATTTGATCAGATTTCTTAAAAAAGATACAGCGTTACGTTTCTCTCTGAAAGCAGCCGAGCTCCTGGAGGCGTGTCGTGGGCGGAGCTAAAGAGTCACGAGCACTTACGCGCCGATTGTCAACAAAACACAGAAGCTTGATGCAGTTTTACTCACTGCCTGAGGTTCCAGCTCATGACCGGGATCTTTTATCGCTGAGACCGCTCCATCTTTCAATATCAACCGATGTGCAAATCCAGCGTCGAACTGGGCCTTGTTTCTAAAACATCCGTCACTGAATGACGTCATGAAGGGCCATACTTGAAAAAAACTTTCCGAAACTTATATGAACCCGGAAGGAGTGCATTTGGCACAGAAATACTCCGTCATACGTCCAACTCGTTTTTTGAAACTTTGGCCATGTTTGAGAGAATCCAACTCTTAAACAGTGTAAATAACTCCGAATGCATGAAATAGCATTAGACCCCTTTAAGAAGATCTGCTATCATTGTGTAAGCTCGTGTTTCTATCATATTTTATCCAGTATACTGTATGTGACGGGCTGTGAGTGACCCTTATGCAGTCTGGAGTCGGTTTTCTAAAGCGCCGGCTCAGACGGGTAATGAAATGAGGGCTGACCTCTGACCCCTGCAGCTGTAGTAAATGCTGCCATCGGCTCCTCTCCTCTTCTGCTGTCAGTCAGTCAGCGATTAGAAATCACACTGAGTTTCACTTTCAGACGGCAGATTAGATCTCATGTTAGACACACAACTCACTCCTGCATTATACATCACATCAGGCCATTCAAATCCTCAATTATTCACATGCAGTTGATTCAGATTTTATACTTTAAAGGGGTCACTGGGGCTAGTTGTCACAGTCAAGTCAATTTCTGTATAGACAAGTTATCAAACATGTTGCATTGTCCGTCTCTCTATCTATCTATCTATCTATCTATCTATCTATTTATAGATAGATCATTAATATTACTATTAATATGGCTGATTTATAATATACTATTAATATTACCACCATTACTATTAATGTTTTAAATTGTAATCATTTAATAGGTAATGAACATTTCCACAAGTGCTAACCAAAACTAAAATCATAAAAAAGTTTCCTTTACTTGAAATAAAATAAAATATAAAAAACCCTTAAACTTATTTTATTTCATTTCTCATTTTCATTTAGTTGAACTTGATGTACTAAAATAATGAAAACTAAATTGCTACAATTTAACTAATATTAAAATATAATATATTTTACGTAAGATATATTAATAAATATTTAAAAATATATATAAAAAAAACTAAAATAGTATCTCAATGATACATAAAATATATATACTGTATATAAAATGTATATATATAACTATTACATGAGGTGTATTCTTAACCAATACAGATATATTTGATTTATAATATACTTTCAATATAACCACAGTTACTTATAATATTAATTTATTCGATTTTAATTATTTAAAAGGTCATTATTCAAATGTAATTTTAAATAATATTGATAATTACAGTGTGTAATAATAAATATTCGCTCATGTCAGGTTTGTGTCGATCAGTGGATGAATCTGTTGTGGCTGAACTCACTCTGAACCTGTGGGTTTGTTGTGTTGTTTGTGAGCATCAGCTGCTCCCTCTGCTGGTCACACGGGCCGAAGGGCCGCCCATTACCATGGAAACAGATGTGTCAAAGCATGAGTGTGCATGAATCAGACTCCAGACGAGCCGAGCATCTCCTAAAATCAGCCGTTTAACGGCATGTTTTGACTTGGACTCAGCAGCGGGATGCTCCCGTGTGTGAGTGGCCATTAAAAATACATGCAGGTGTTTTCTCAGTATGAGTGATTCAATGGTTTACAGACAATAGCATTTCCCCTCATGGAAAATAATCTACTGTAGCTGCTCATTCAAAATGCATGAGAGACTCGCAGCGAGAGGAAGAGTAGGTCAGCTGTGTTTCCTCCACATCCACACACCTGTTTGCTCACGATCGCTTTACTGCGACCTGCTCTCTGATGGGTTCGATTCTCAAGAGATAATTCAGTCAGAAATGAAAATTATCATTATTTATTCACCCTCATGTTGCTCCAAACCTGAATGACTTTCTTCATACAGATCTGAGATATGCCATATCAAGCTGGTTTTGCATTTCCACAGCTTTTTAATATTAATATAAAGAATAATGAGAAGTAAATAATGAGACATTTCTGTTTATTATCAATGTTGAAAACAGCTGTGCTGCCTGATATTTGTGTGGAAACCATGATACATTTTATTTTTCAGGATTCACAGATGATTAGAAGGATCAAAAGAACAGCATTTATTTGAGATATAAATCTTTTTTAAACATTATAAATGTCACTTTTGATCAATATAATGCATCCTTGCTAAATAAAAGTCTTAATTTCTTAAAAACAAAATATTACTAACTCTAAACTTTTGAATAGTATTATATATATATATATTTAATTATTAATAAAACATACTTGATTTACTATCAAGATAAAGCTTCTCACACAAAGCTATTATGTGGCTTCAGAAGATTTTTTATGATACTGTTATGGTGTTTTATGTCTCTTTTGGGGATTGAGCAGCATGAAGATTCTACTAAACATCTCTTTTTGTGTTCCACGAAACAAAGCGAGACAGATTTGGAAGGACATGAGCGAATGATGACAGAAAGTTCCTTTGCTCTGAACCGTTCCTTTAAAGCTGGATGTGAGATCTGATGGTTTTTAGTGTTTTTTTCCCCTGTCCTCAGTGGCTTGATGTTTACACAGCGTCCAATTCCTGCCCAAATCTCATCAGGATCTTTCGACTAAAATGGGTTTCTGCCAGCAGGACGTTCTGACTAATGAGAACGACGTCCCAGTTCAGCTGGAATCACACACACACACGCACACACACACACACACACACACACACACACACACACACACACACACACACA
>NW_015655581.1:425960-449091 GCF_001515625.1 Sinocyclocheilus rhinocerous | reverse complement strand
CGCACGCACGAACGTTTAAAGAAGTGTTTGCTTTTATAAACAGTGCTAATTGACAGCATGTCACTGTTTCATTTAAAGTAACAGACGTGTTTTGTTGTCTTGTGTGTTTCAGGTGGTGCTTGTCTTTGCTCTGAGGGAGCACTTGCACACACACACACACACACACGAACGTTTAAAGAAGTGTTTGCTTTTATAAACAGTGCTAATTGACAGCATGTCACTGTTTCATTTAAAGTAACAGACGTGTTTTGTTGTCTTGTGTGTTTCAGGTGGTGCTTGTCTTTGCTCTGAGCATCGGAGCACTTGTGATTTACTTCACCGACTCCTCAAAGTGAGTATATGTCTTATTTTATTCCTGTGCATTTAAATTCAGGGTTCAAAATTAACCACCAACTTTAACAAATGCAAGTAATTAAAATGCAAATTATAAAATGGCTCAGTAGTTGACTATAATACATGCTTTAAATTGAATAATAAAAGTCAAAACATTCATGAATTTTCATTGTAAACAATTTCTTGAGTGAGTAAATCTGGTTTTCATTTAACTTGAATGTTCTGGTCTGGTCAAATGGACATTTTGACAGTGATTTGTTTTGCATTTATTATGAATAAGCCTTTGACATGAAATTGTTCAAATTTTATTTGATTACATTTTTAAAGGATTTTTTTTTCTTTTAAAAGTTAAAATTAAAGTTTTATGCATTCATATGGTTGTCAGTGTTTTGAACAATACATTTGTATTAAACAGGGTTATTATAGTTGAATAAAAATAAATTAAATAAATCAAAATAGCTGAAAGAAATTAAAATGAAAAAAAAAAAAAAAAAACTTAAATGTATTAATTTCAGGTAGTTGCCAAGGCATCATTTCTCATTTTTCATTTTATTTAACTTGATGGTCTAAAATAACTAAAACTAAAACTGAAATAATAAATAATGAAAACTATAGACATATTTAAGAAAAAAAAACTAACAAAAATGACAAAAACAGCAAAATTACTAAACCTTTAACTAACATTACAATGAAAGCAGAAAACATAAAAATAAAAAGCAATTGAAAATCTTAATAAAAACTATAATAGTATCTCAATGATACCAAAACACTGGTATTAAATCATAAAACACAGAATTTCATAAAACACAGAATTTCCAGAAGAATTAAATAAATTTCTGAATTTCTGATAGATAGATAAATAAATACATTAATTTCATATGGCACTATTAGTGTTAAGATTTTATTAAATTATTGATTTTTTTTTTTATTTCTATTCAGTTGATTAGGTACCTTTTTTGAGAATTAAATGTAAATTAAACCATTAATACAGAATGCAGAAAAAAATAAAATAAATAAATAAATAAATTGAATTTTATAGAGCTCTATAAATTATCTATCTATCTATCTATCTATCTATCTATCTATCTATAAACATTTATGGGTATTAAATCATAAAACACAGAATTTCATAAAACACAGAATTTCCAGAAGAATTAAATAAATTTCTGAATTTCTGATAGATAGATAAATAAATACATTAATTTCATATGGCACTATTAGTTTTAAGATTTTAATAAATTATTGATTTTTTTTTTTTATTTCTATTCAGTTGATTAGGTACCTTTTTTGAGAATTAAATGTAAATTAAACCATTAATACAGAATGCAGAAAAAAATTAAATAAATAAATTGAATTTTATAGAGCTCTATAAATTATCTATCTATCTATCTATCTATCTATCTATAAACATTTATGATACATTTTCCCAATGTTCAAAAGTTCATCGTGGACTGTATCCATGAATAAGTGATGGGGACTGGGGCGGAAGGAATCGTCCCTTGGGCTTCGACAGACAGATTTAGGAATAGAAACACAGAGAGCGAGTTTAGAGCGTCACCACTGAACATACGGGGGGCAAACTGACGTCCTCAAACATCTCACACATCAGCGAGCTCATAAAGGTGAAGAACGTTATGACACAACCGGTTTACGCCACGGGCAGCGCATGTTTGTTTCTCTAATGCAGTTTTTCCTCTGAATAGACTGCGATTAAAGCAGAACCGGTCATTACATTAAACATCAGCAGGTGCATCTGTCAGAAATCATCTGGTGGTTTAGAACTCATTAAAACAATAGTTTACAATGAGTATCTTTCCATTCACTCAAAGTACATGAGGACAGATGCCGTCAAGCTCCAAAAAAGTATTATAAAGTAGTTTATTTGACTTGTGCACTATATATTTATCATACTGTATAATAAATAATCATTTGCTGAAAATCTGAGCTCTCAAATCTCCTTCCACTGTGTTTCAATTGGTCACAGGACACGAGAACCAATTACTTCTGGTGTCATTGACAGGTTTGGAAAGACATGACAGTGTGTAAATGATAAGGAAACCAAATTAACCTAATTGCATCACTTCAGGTTAAATACAAATGCAATTTAGTATGTATGAAATGACATTGGCAGATAGACTTACACTGAACCGTGTGTTGTGATCCTGGCTACTTTGTGTCGTCTTAAAGGAATAGTTCACACAAAAATGAAAATCCTTCAGGCCATCCAAGATAGATGAGTTTGTTTTTTCATCAGATTTGGAGAAATGTAGCATTGCATCAGTGTCTCAGCAATGGATGCTCTGCAGTGAATGGGTGCCGTCAGAATGAGAGTCCAAACAGCTGATAAAAACATCACAATAATCCACAAGTAATCCACAGCACTCCAGTCCATCAATTAACAACTGGAGAAGATAAAAGCTGAAACAAATCTATCATTAAGACATTTTAAATTTTAAAACTGTTACTTCCGGCTAAAATAACCCTTCCTCCAGTGAAAAAGTAATCTGGTCTGAATCAGGAAAGAATCTGCACAGATCAAGCAAGGGTGAGCATATTTTCTGCAAATATTCATTTTTGGGTGAACTATTCCTTTGAACATTATAAAAGCATAAACACATGCATAAATTTGTACTTACACGTTTTATTTCAGTATCATAAAGATCAAAAGCAATGTCTGTTTCAGAACAGTTTTGCTTGTTTCAGTACATCTTGTTCTGACCTTATTGTGTTGTAATCTTTCAGATCTTTCATATCTGTATAGCATGTCCTGTTCAGAATTAGAAACACGCACTCATGCCGTCCTGCTCAAAACAGACCTGTTGACACAGGAAGTGAGCCTTATCCTCTTCCTCATTAGTGCATCATGGGGGATTTAACAATTTCATTTGAGACATTGGCCTCTGGCTAGCAGTGTTTAATTTTCCTGAGCGCTATAAACCTGCAGCGGGGCATCGGGTCACAGCCGCAGGACGGCATTAGAGCATGTGATGAAACCGCATTAGAATATGAGTGGGTTTGTTTGTCAGAGACACAGCAGGTACAGACGTGGGCGAGCGCCATTTCGGCCTCTCTGTAGCCTTGAATCTCAACATTTGTTTGCCTGCAAGAAGTGTGACCCAAACACATGCCACAAACTCTCCTGCGTTCATGAAGGTCCTGTGAATATCACTGATGATGAATGTTGATTGTGTGAATGAGGAAAGTGCAACAGATATATCAGAAAGGACTGCAGATAGATAGATAGATAGATAGATAGACGGACGGGCGGATAATGAATGAATGGATGGATGGCTAGATAGATAGGTTTATGGATGGATAATGACTGGCTGGATGGCTGAATGAATGGATTGATGGATGGATGAATGAATTGATCAATAAATAAATGGATCAATGGATGGATGGATTATTGGATGGAGGGATGGATGGATGGATGATTGGATAGATAGATGAATGATGAATGGCTAGAAAAATTTATGGATGGATGATGAATGGCTAGATGGATGGATGGATGGATGGTTGGATGAATGGATCAATGGCTAGATGGATGGATGGATGGATGAATGGATTGATGAGTGGCTGGATGGATGGATGGATGATGGATGGCTAGATAGATGGATGGATGGATTGATGAGTGGCTGGATGATGAATGGATTGATGAGTGGCTGGATGGATGGATGATGAATGGCTAGATAGATGGATGGATGGATTGATGAGTGGCTGGATGATGATAGATAGATAGATAGATAGATAAATAGATAGATAGTTCGATCTCTAGGGTGGAAGAACACTTACTTTCATCATCTGAATTTTAATTCTAATTGAATAGGTTCATTTTCCTGTTATTCTCATTCTCGTTCAGTTTCCTGTGCTTTGGCCGATTCAGTTCAAATTCTCACTCATGAGCTGAACTGGAGCAGAGCTGATTGTTGAGTTGTGAGTTGTTTTTCGCATTTGCTGTGTATGTGAAGTTGGATGTGGCCTGTGACCTGAGCTTACTGTGAAGTATTACTTACGTTAAATGTCTCTTAATTAAAGCCGGGCTTGAGTTTCAGTTCAGTCGTGTCACTGAGAGCTCGGGTGCGTCTCTCTGACCCGCGGGAACAGAACCAGGCAAACAGAGCTAGATAGAGTTGCATTTCTCAGTCCTGCAGCTGTTCTGAAACTCCTTCAGGTTGAGAGTTTCACAGCTCGCTGTTCTCTCGCGGGTCCTTTGATGTTCACAGCCTTTGTACAGAAGCGTTGAATCGCTTACACTAGAGTCAAACCCAATCCACCGGAATAACAGACTGGAGCAGAGTTTGCTGTAGCGCAGGAAACATCAGCACACTGATCTCTGAACCGCTTCATATATATATATATATATAAAATATTTATTTTTAGGATTTACGTTTTTTTCTGTAGATATTTTTATGAAACTTTTTATGATTTTTATAAAAATTTATTTTTTTGACATTTCCTCCCAAAACATTAATTTAAAAAAAAGTTAATTGTCATTACTGTAATATGTAAAAAATATATTAAAATAAAACAGATTTAAATAAAGTGTTTAGGCCTATACATTAAGGTAGCATTTGTTTTATTGCTTTTAATAAACTGTATGCTGATGTAATGTACATAAGTTGATTATATTGTTTTATTACATTATGTAGTTAACTTTGTTTAATAAAACAATATGATTACTTGCTTTTGATATTTTATTTGAACCCATTATTATTGCCTCATTGCTATTATATATGTATTTTAAGTCATTTTAAAGTCTATTGTTCGCTTAGGTCTATTTTTATTACCACAAAAAAAAAAATCTGATTACTCGATTAATCATCAGAATAATCGACCGATTAGTCGGTTACCAAAATAATCATTAGTGAGTGACAGCCCTATGATGTTATGCTGACCAGTTTCCTGAATATAATAGAATTGACAAAATAATTGATGTATAAGAACGCATAATTGAATTAAAAGTATTTCACTTTTATTAGTCATTAACAGACATGTACTGTAATGCATATATATCAGTCAGAATATATGTCAACTCTATATATATATAAAAAGTTTGTATCAATATATATAAATATTTTTGATATATCACATATTTTGATTGATATTAAATTCTGTTAATTACTAATGAATGTATATATTCCACTTTAAATTTGCATATACATGTTATGTTACATAAACTATCAAAATCTAATGATAATAATAATTATAAAGCAGTTCTGATAATGATTGTTAATATGCTGTTTAGATTTATTTTATATACTTGGGGTTTGTTTGTTGGCTGAGAGTTTAGTAATTCGGTTGTAGCGAATCAGCTCATAATCAAATGAAAAATTGTGTGTTTGATTGGTCCAGACGCTACACGGTATTTTCAGTAAAGAAATACTGTATTATAGTAATGAGAGAAAAAACCAAGTAAAAGTAAAATGTCCAGATTCTTTGCAATAATGAGACTTTGGTGGGTAAATCTGCTTAATTTCCTTGAACATAAAGTCATAATGTAGAACAAAAATACTAAATGGTCCTAAGATAGTCTTCATTTTCTTTTATGCACTCCTATCCATTCTTTGGTCCGTCCATCGATCTTTAGTTTTTCTTCTTTCATTTGAACGCGCTGTAGAACGGTTCTGTTACGCTGAAGCTCAGATCTCGTTCTGCTTGTGTTTCTCGTCCTCTCTCTGTCCACACAGACTGCCTCTGACTGAATTCAAACAAGGCATCTAATTCTGTTACCAATTACCCAGTCATTGGATCTGTCCTGAGCGTCTGCATCATTACGAGAAACCAAAGACAATCAGAACATTTCAGATATATAGCTTACACTGTCTACCTGCCGTCATTTAGTATAAGAAAAAGTATTCGTGCTGTACATGTGCCGACCGTTATTAGCAGTAAATATTTACATGGAAAAAGACTCTTCTATTTGCCTTCAGGGGATAAAAAAACATGGACCTACTGTATGTCATATAATAGCACACATCAGAGTCATAATATCATTGCTTTAATAATTCATAATATTTCTGATTGGTTTTCTGCTTCATAATGATGTTAATTCTTTTCGCTGTCGGGAATAAGATGCATTTAACGTCTAAATGAGAGCTGCATTATAATTTTATGAAATGAGGGGATTCATTATTACTAAAATGTATTGATCGATCAGCCAATGCTTTAATGAAATAATGCTTAATGCAAATGTTAAAGATTCAAACTTTTAATGTGTAATGTATAAAATTAGTGTAAGATCATTTACATTAAACATGCGGTATTTACTTGCAGGTTATTGCAGTAAAGTTGAATGATTTATACTGTATTTCACTGAACCTTCATTAAAGTGAACTGCGGTCTGTTTTTCTGTGTTTAAACAGACCCATCGAATCCTGTCAGCATTTCGACAAGGACTACTGGCTGCAGATCGATATGGCCTTCAATGTGTTTTTCCTCTTGTACTTTGGACTGCGTGTATGTTTATTTGTCATGTACTGTACACACTTACAGATGCAGTTATTTACCATTCGTTTTTTTTTTTCAGTGTTATTTGAGTATTTTTTATATACCATTTGTTAATATTTTGAATTAGCTTTTATTGGTATAATGTAATTTTACTTAAAGTTTTTGTAGTTGTTTTTTTTGGATATTTTTTTTAGTTAAATATTAGAAAAATATTTCTGTATATCTTTGGTTTGTTTTTATTCCAGATTTAGTAATTTTAGTACTTAAGTTTAAACGCATGTATTTCTAATTTTAATTGAAGATTTTTTTAAGTATAGGCTTTTCATCTAATATTTATATTTTTAATATTTTATTATTTTATTATTCAGTTTATTTCAGTGTTATTTTAGTATTATTTATATACTTTTATATATTTATTAATAGTATGAGTTAGCTTTTATTTTTATATATTATTTTAATTTAAGCTTTAGTTATTTTTTTGTCATTTTAATTAGTTAAGTATTAACTTAATTTTCATTAAAAAAAATTTAAGTATAGGTTTTTCATCTAATATTTGTATTTTTAATATTTAATATTACTATATTATATTATTCAGTTTATTTCAGTGTTATTTTAGTATTAATTATATTCTATTGTGTATTTCTTAATGTTTTGAATTAGCTTTTATGTTCATATTTTGTTTTAGTTATAATTTTGTATTTTTGTCATTTTTAATAGTTAAATATTAGAAAAATATTTCTGTACAGCTCTGATTTGTTTTTATTTAAGTTTGAGTAATTTTAGTACTTCAACTTAAACTTATGTATTTTATTTTATTTTTATTTATTATTATTTAAGTTGTAGTTTTAACTTTAGTTTATCTCATTTTTTTACTTTTGTTTTATATTTTATTATATTTTTAGTATTTATTTATATTTTATTTAATTTTATTTAAGCTTTATTTCAATTGCCAAAAACACTTTTATTTTTTAATTAACTATAAAACTGGTTTATTTGTATGCGTTTGTTGACTGACGTGTTTTGTCTTTCTTTTCTGCCTTCTGGCAGTTCATCGCAGCCAATGATAAGCTGTGGTTCTGGCTGGAGGTGAATTCAGTGGTGGATTTCTTCACCGTCCCACCCGTGTTTGTGTCCGTGTATCTGAACAGGAGCTGGCTGGGTAAAGCACTCTCCTATTACTGACACTTTACCTTTAATACCTGATTATTTCATCAGATTATGACCAGAGGGTGTTAGAAATGTAAAACTCATCGGAAGATATTATTAGATAAAGGTCTGCAGCGCCACCTGCTGGACATTACATGCATTACCCTTAATCTGTCAGTAAACACAATCTGTAACACACCATCCGTTACACCAAATCAGTTTATTCAGCAGCTCGCTGGGATTTGTGATCTCTGGCGTGCTGGGAATTAGAGCGACGTTCTCTAGAAATCCTCCTACTGTTTAAAATAGCTGATTGTTTGTTCTCATGCATCATGTTTGAGGTCTTTTGAGGGCATGAGCAGCTCAGGTAACATCTAAACCTCTGAATAATCATAAAACTACAGCAGGAATCATTCAGCTGCTCGGAAACAGACAGGTTCATTCATTATTTTGCAATTACAGACTGTTTTCACTAATTTAGGTCAGAATTATTGTCTGTTGTAATGAAGCAGGACGCAGATGCTGTTCTTGGAGCAAGTGTTAACCTGCAAAGTGTGTTTAATTAATCGCAGAACAAGCACTTTCACTGGATTATTCGTGATTTTTCAGAGTAATGAAAAATCATTTAATTGTTTGGAGTAATTGTTGGAGTCGAAAGTCGAAACCCATTTTCTAAACGAGTTTGGGATTGAGTTTGTACTTCAGGAGACTTCCAGGATTTCTTTGTTTCGACTGTCACCGTCTGTCTGAGAAAGTCTGAGTACTGCGTCGAATCTGTTTTTAAAGCTTAGCTGCTCAGAACCTTTTAGACTTTTATTCTGCAAGGGCGCATTAAATTGATCAAAAGTGACAGTAAAGACATTTATAATGTTACAAAAGATTTCAATTTCAAATCAATGCTGTTTTTTAAAAGTTCTATTAATCTAAGAATCCTGAAAAATAAAATGTATTACGGTTTCCACAAAAATATCGGGCAGCACAACTGTTTTCAACATTGATAATAATCAGAAATGTTTCTTGAGCAGCAAATCAGCATATTATTATGATTTCTGAAGATCATGTGACACTGAAGACTGGAGTAATGATGCAAAAAATTCATAATATTGTCAATATAGTCAATAATATTGATTTTTTTTTTTGTGGTTTGTACTGTGTTTTTGATCAAATAAATGCAGCCTTGGTTCTTAGAAGAACGTAAAAAAATCTTACAGACTTCAAACTTTTAAACTTTAGTTAGTTTAAAAAAAAATGATACATCAAACTTCTTGTAAACTTTTACAAGCATGAGTGATTTGGAACAAGGCCTTCATAATGTAGTAAAAGCGCTGCCCTTTGCTGGTAATAAAGCAGAAAAACACTACATAAAACTCTGCAAATCTACTTTGATTGGAGAAGAGGCCTATATGTGGCTGCTTTAATGCTTCATCTCCCTCATGAATTAAGTCGTGGTCAAAGCGCAGCTTATATCAAAGAATCCTGAAAAATAAAATGTATTACGGTTTCCACAAAAATATCGGGCAGCACAACTGTTTTCAACATTGATAATAATCAGAAATGTTTCTTGAGCAGCAAATCAGCATATTATTATGATTTCTGAAGATCATGTGACACTGAAGACTGGAGTAATGATGCAAAAAATTCAGCTGCGCATCACAGAAATAAATTACATTTGAACAGATATTCACATAGAAAACACTTATTTGAAATTTTAATAATATTGATTTTATTTTATTTTTTTGTGGTTTGTACTGTGTTTTTGATCAAATAAATGCAGCCTTGGTTCTTAGAAGAACGTAAAAAAATCTTACAGACTTCAAACTTTTAAACTTTAGTTAGTTTAAAAAAAAATGATACATCAAACTTCTTGTAAACTTTTACAAGCATGAGTGATTTGGAACAAGGCCTTCATAATGTAGTAAAAGCGCTGCCCTTTGCTGGTAATAAAGCAGAAAAACACTACATAAAACTCTGCAAATCTACTTTGATTGGAGAAGAGGCCTATATGTGGCTGCTTTAATGCTTCATCTCCCTCATGAATTAAGTCGTGGTCAAAGCGCAGCTTATGTTCTTCATGTCCGCGTCTGTTCAAGGAGTTTAATCCTCCTATAGGGAACAGGAGGTCACGGGGTCACATCATCCTGCTTTAGTTATTATTCAGCTTTCATGGACTTAATGTCCTTTTGTTAATATAGTTATTGTGTCAGCATTGTAAGATGTTCTGTATGACTGTAGTGAAAATTCAATAGATTGAACTGAAAATGAGTTTGAAATCATTAATTCATTCAATACTACATTTGTCAATATTTATAAGAATTTTTTTCTGTATCTGATATATTGAGTACCCATGAACATGTTTAATAAATTCATCTAAATAATAATAATAATTATTATTATTATTAACAAATAATTAAATATAATTAATTGATGCATGATTTTTTCCCCATTTTTGTGACCTGTTTTGTCCCAGATCTCAAGAATGAGTGCTGTTTTTATTTTTTAGCTCATGTTTGTTTAATCATAGCTTATGAGCTTATCTTTGGAAGATCGTTTTAAACATCGTTTTAACCTTTTAATCATTCGTTAAGGTCATTCATAATCAGTATTCCACTAGGAATGCATAAAAACGAACCACGAGCACTACAAGGGACAAAGGCAGACCTTTTTTCTTAAGTTCTGTCAAAAACGTCATGCATTAGTTGTGCATCAAGCGAAAGTCAAGTGCGCATTGCATTGTGGGATACAATATTTCGTGCAGTATTCTCTGTTGTTGTATATTACACATGTTGACAGGTGCAACATGTGTTTCATGTACACTGTGTCTAGGGCTGATGAAATCAGTGTCGTTGTTAAACATGGACGAACACTTCAAAGGTACGAGCTGAACTCGGTTCTCTGTGGGTTTTAATGTGTGTTATGGTGTTCTGCGTCTCGATGTTGTTTCATGAGAGTCTTAAGTGTGTTTCTTACTTGCTTCTGCTCTTTCATGCAGGATTGAGGTTCTTAAGAGCCTTGAGGCTGATCCAGTTTTCAGAAATATTACAGTTTTTAAATATCTTAAAAACAAGGTAAGAATCCCTTCAAGTGCAGCATGTGATTTCTGAACTCATGTGGAAATAGCTGTTTATAATTCTTCACCTGCATGTTCTTTAGCGTTATCCTTGATCTTAAATGAAAATCATACTTTTTATGAATCTGATAACATTTTATAATCTAGGTACATTTGCTTTTTATATATCGTGCTTTGTAGATTTCATTAGAGTCATTCTTTTAAAGTGTGTGTTCACAGAGGATGATTTGCTGTCTTTTTTTTTCCAAAACATGATTTTACAGAATAAAAAGTATAAATTCTTCAATTGACACATAGTTTAACTGCAATTTTATCTTTATTATATTATATTACACACTCAGAAAAGTCTGTTTAAATAGGGTATAATGTACAGTATTAATATAGATACATTTACTGTATTTTTCACAGCTGTTTCACCTGTATTTACGGTTAAAGGAAATGGCTTAATAGAAAATATCTTGGCCAAAAATGACCAGTACCTTCTCCATTTTTCTACAGATTTTTTTTCTTACAGTTTTTATTTTATTTTATTTTATTTTATTTATTTTTTTATTTTATTTTATTCTGCCAGTCGTGCTTGAATATCTTTGACATTGTGCTCAGAAATCTGTCCGTCTCCCTGCGGCTTAGATCGAAAGCTTTAGCGCAGATGTCCAGGAGAGCTTATTGTGCAACAAAATGAATAATCTCACTGTAATTCATTCAAATGGAGGTGGGGAGAGAGGTGAAATCTACTGAATAGACTGTGCCAAAACAATCTGAAATGATTTTTGGACTAAAATTGGCCAGTATTATACAAAGAACTTGAGTTTATGGATACAGCAGAACGTTTAGTCATCTGAGTCATTTCTGTTCTTTTGCAAATGTTTTGTTTTTTATGAAAGGTTTAGCAGGCTTTCCAAAATATGCTCTGGTTGAATTCAAAATTATGTGCAGTATTAGTTCAAAAATGTTGATTCATGTGAGTATCAGTTGTGCGTTGATGTGAGTATTTCTAATATTTGTTTTTATAGCAACTCCATAAAGTTGGTGAATTTGTGCTCAATCTTTATAAGCACATGGCTGACGGCAGCGGGCTTCATACATTTGGTAAGTCAATCGCATCAGGAATGAACTGGATGGTGAAAAGCTACTGATGAATCATTCACAATAAGACCAAGATTGTGTATTGAGAAAGAGGAATAGTTCACCCAAAAATAAACATTTGCTTTGAAAATGAAAGTTTCTTCATCAGATTTGGAGAAATGCTGATAAACAGCTGATAAAAACATCTCAATAATCCACAAATAATCCACAGCACTCCAGTCCATCAGTTAACATCTGGAGAAGACAAAAGCTGAAACAAATCCAGCATTAAGATGTTTTTAACTAAAATATGAGTCCGTAATCCATAATAGCGCTTCCTCCAGCTGTTTGGACTCTCATTCTGACGGCACCCATTCACTGCTGAGCAAGTGATGCAATGCTACATTTCTCCAAACCTGATGAAGAAACAAACTCATCCTAATGATGAGGGTGAGGGTGGCACATTTTCAGCAATTTTTTTTATTTTGGGGTGAACTATTCCTATAATAGGATCAGTTTTGATTTCATGTTAACAATTGCTTAGGTAAAGCTTAAGTAGAAATACTGAGCCTGTTGGTGTGTTTTCAGGTGGAAAACTCAGGGGATCCTTGGGAAAACTTCCAAAATTCCCAACCGCTTTCCTACTGGGAGTGTGTGTACTTACTCATGGTAACCATGTCCACAGTGGGTTATGGAGATGTTTGTGCTAAAACAACCCTCGGACGCCTTTTCATGGTCTTCTTCATTCTCGGAGGATTGGTAAAAAGCCTAAATAAATAGAAGCAATCCCATAATAATTCACCCACAGCCTGCATTTCTGCCTCCAATTATCAGGTCCTTAATCATTGTATCCTTGACAACCAGAGCTGGAAAACGAACCCTACATTTTGCTTCAATCCAAATATTCAATCCAAACGTTCCCAGCTTCTGCTTGTCATGATGGAAAGATCTTCATGTGTTTTTGCTTGTACTGCATTGCGTGTTTTTGGTTCTTAAGTAATTTTTAAAAAGTATTTCTATATTTCAAATGCTATATTTGTTGATTTCATGTGATAAGTGGAACCATCATTAGGGAGTACAAAGTAATTCTGTTTGTAGAAATCATGACTGACTGCGGTTTTAGACGACCCGACCCAATTTACCCCACCCCAACTCCAACAAACTCTATGAAGGGCAGAGATACACACCGTCACGATGTCAACATACATCATGCATATATGACTGTCTCAAATTAAAATAGTATTTTCATATTAATTATTATTAATATTATTATTATTATTATTCATTATAGAAATAAATACAAATATGTATATCAGTTAACATGGATAAAATTGTATATAATTTTTTGTCAATATATTAAAACACTTTAGTTTTAATATTAATAATTTTTTTATAAAGTTTATAAAGACAGATAGATTATAAAGATAGATATTAATTGTAGTATGAATTGCAGTGCTTTTCTAAAAAACATTTAGGACACTTTAGTGCACAGATCTTTTCTATTTGTCCCATTTACAGTATAATGATTAATTTTGTTAGTGGTCTTTTTGAAAGACAATTGAATGCTTATCTGAAAGTTTTAAGATCAGCTTATTGCCATAATGATTTTTTCCATATAAATAAAGTAATAAAATATTAATATTAAAACATTATTTTAATTAAAGTATTATTTATTTAATTAATATTTTATATACAAATTTAACTATATAAACATAAACACAATTATATTAATTACAAAAAATATTTTAAAATATTACAAAAATATTAAAATTAACATTTTATTATTAATAATTT
Organism: Sinocyclocheilus rhinocerous; assembly: GCF_001515625.1. Lineage (NCBI taxonomy): Eukaryota > Metazoa > Chordata > Actinopteri > Cypriniformes > Cyprinidae > Sinocyclocheilus > Sinocyclocheilus rhinocerous. The sequence continues at coordinate 435,239 of NW_015655581.1, read as the reverse complement.
TTCATAAAGTCTGTAAAGACAAATAGATTTTGCTATTAATTGTACTATGTAAAGTAATGCTTTTAGAAAACATTTTCTACATAAAATAAATTAAGGACACATTAATTCACAGATCATTCCAATTTGCCCCATTTATGATTCATGTGGTCAGTGTAATACAATAAATAAATAAATAAATTCCAATAAAAATCTGTGTTTCAAAGTGTTTTTGAAAGACAGTTCACTGCCTAATTATATAAATATACTAAAAGAATTATCATATTGTATTTTGTAAATATATTCAAATTAACATTAATTTTAATATTATTAATTTTTCATAAAGTTTGTAAATAAATAGATTTTGTTATTAATTGTAGTATGTACTGTAATGTTTGTAAAGACCTGCAGTCTTTAGGAAGGCAGTTTTATGAACTCCTGTAATAATATTTAATACACCTGACTCATGAGTAGGATTGGTCTGTTTGGTCCCTCATTTCGTGTAGCATTTGCACAAAAGACAAAGGTATATGTGTTACAATACAATAAATAAATAAATAAATTCCAATAAAAATCTGTGTTTCAAAGTGTTTTTGAAAGACAGTTCACTGCCTAATTATATAAATATACTAAAATAATTATCATATTGTATTTTGTAAATATATTCAAATTAACATTAATTTTAATATTAATCATTTTTCATAAAGTTTGTAAATAGATTTTGTTATTAATTGTAGTATGTACTGTAATGTTTGAGATCTGCAGTCTTTAGGAAGGCAGTTTTATGAACTCCTGTAATAATGTAAATGATGTAAAAGGTACAGTGCAGCAGTGTTACAGGTGACAGTCGTGCTCATATCAGCCCGGCGTACGAGTTTGTTTGGACTAAACATGGCTCTTGAGGTTTCCTCCTTTACATCACCGTTTTCCCTCTGAAAACAGCAGATCTGAGCCACATCTGTGGCTTTTCTTCTCTTCAACACTGATATCCCTTCAAACAGGGATATTTGTCAAACAGAATGCTTTTACTTTTATCCTAAAACCTTCCAGCCTCTAAATTCTGGGCAATGCATGTATACAAGCATTCTGACTCTCACTGTCTGCATTTTAAAGCTCCAGTATTTAACACTTAAAGGGATAGTTTGTACTAAAATGATCATTCTGTCATCGTTTACTCAGCCTCATGTCGTTTCTTTCTCCGGTGGAACTCGAAAAGGTCAATTTTAGGAACATCTTGGCTGCTTTTCCGTATAATGAAAGTGAATGGGGACCAAAGTTACAGTCCATATGACTTGTTCTTCAGACAAGCGATCATATGACTTCAGAAATCAAGTCATCTTTATTGCTATAGTGCTTTATACAATACAGATAATAAATAAATAATAATAAAACAGGAAAATATGAGAATCAGTGATACGGACTTCTTCAAATATGAGACGGATTCTGCATTAATGCACAGATCTTTCCAATTTGCTCCATTTAAAATTATTAATTTTGTTGGTGTGATACAAGCAAAATATATAACAACTATAAGTGTTTTTGAAAGACAATCCACTACTTATCTGAGCGTTTTAAGACCATCTTATTGCCCTAATGATTTATTTTCATGTAAATAAAGTAATAAAATATTCATGTTGAAACATTGTTTTCATATTGATATTATATACAAATGTAATTATTTAAATATATGAAAAATAATTATATTCATTAATATGAATAAAATGAATTATATACAACATTTTATAAATAAAAATGAACATTCATTTTAATATTAATATTGATGTATTATGTATTGTATATTATGTACATTAATGCACAGATGCCACATGTATAATGATAAATTTGGTTGGTGGTGTGTGTGTGTGTGTGTGTGTGAGTGTGTGTGTGTGTGTGTGTGAAACAACTATCAGTGTTTTTTAAAGAAAATGTAATGCTTATCTGAATGTTTTAAGACCAACTTATTTCCATAATCTTTTTTCATGTAAACTAATTAATAAAATATTAATAATAAAGCATTATTTTAATATTAATTTTTAAATACATGTAAAAATGTTGAATGTAAAAAATAAATTTGTATTAATTTAATGATATTTACAGCCCTAGTTCAGTTTAATAACTGTGTAAAGTTGATCAGTTTGTGAACCGAGTTCAATTCTCTACATAAGATAATAGTGTCGTTATTCAGCTCGAGTCTTGATTCAGTTCAGTTCAATAACACTGTCGATGTTGCAAAATTAATCCAATTCAGCTCAATTTTTGTCTTATCCATTAGTTGAAAACAGAAGACTTGAAAAATAGAGCACAAGTTGTATGGACTACTTTTATGATGCTTTTCTTTTTGTATTTTCAAAGCTCAGTCATCCATCATTTTCATTATATTGCAACGAGGTGCTCATTGTTTATTTATAAATGCATCTTTTGTTTGCTGACGAAAGAAAGTCATATGGGTTTGTAATGACATGAGGGTGAGCAAACGTCTTAACTCTCATTTCGGCTGAACTATCCCTTCAAGGCTCTTATTTCTGATATGAAACCTCTCTTCTACTGAAGGTAGAAGCATTGGCAGACTTCTATTGTCCTGTGTCTCCTGTCTCCTCCTCCAGGCCATGTTTGCCAGCTACGTTCCTGAAATCATAGAGTTAATAGGAAACCGCAAGAAATATGGTGGTTCCTATAGTGCAGTAAATGGGAGAAAGTAAGTACCGCGGGTTGGGCTGTGCTCGCTCAGTGCGCTCGGCCCGTCTGCATGCTCGTCTCTCTCTCTGTCCCATGCATGTAGGCAATGTTTGCTCGCTACGTGCCTGAAATCGCTGCTCTCATCCTTAATCGGAAGAAATATGGAGGGAGTTATAACTCGACCCAAGGAAGAAAGTAAGTCAAAGGATTGAAGACACCGAACCTCTAATGAATAGGTTCTTATTTTCCGCAGGGTCTGGCGTGGAGGAGCGCAGACTCTGACCTCACAGGAAGTCGCTGTAGTGCTTCCTGTGACGTCAGAGGTGCTTCTCCACAGGAAGTAGTATTATTATGAGGGTCTGGGGTCAAACGGCACAAATCATCTCATTGCTTGTCGCGTCGTGTGAGTCGCTCATCGCTTGCTGATTCGTGCTACTTGTGACACTTGGGCTTCCGGCGTGTAGCGGTGGTTGTACTGTTGTATGTTCATCGCAAAGCGGTATTTTGTTTGTTCTGTTTGACTGTATGAACCTTTGCTTTGGAGATTCAAAACAAACAGAAAGAATTAATACTTTTTTACAGTGGCACTGCATTGCTGTTATGGCTTTAAACTCATTTGTTGTTGTTTTTTTAAGTAAGCTTAGGACAAGGTTTGTTCTTGTTACAGTATACACCAATTAAATCCAGTTTCTCCTGAGAAAACCTACCCAGACTCCCTTAAAGCTAGCACATGCTCGGGGTTCATTTCAGTCTGATTGTGCATAATTGTAAGGCTAAATGTTGTGTAACGTGTGATCTGGGTGGTTTTCTCTCTTGTTGATCACCTCTGATGTTTTCTGATGAATACTCACCCGTTGCGTTTCTCAGGCATATAGTCGTCTGCGGTCACATCACGCTGGAGAGCGTCTCCAACTTCCTCAAAGACTTCCTACACAAGGACAGGGATGATGTCAATGTAGAAATTGTTTTTCTCCATAAGTAAGTACAATTCCCTTTGGAATACATTCCATTGTGTGTGTGTGTGTGTGTGCGTGTGTGTGTGTGTGTTTTCAGTATTTCCCCTAATCTTGAGCTGGAAGCCTTATTCAAGAGACACTTCACACAGGTGGAGTTTTACCAGGGATCCGTCCTCAACCCTCACGATCTCGCTCGAGTCAAGGTATGGCTTTGATCTACAGTCTGCAGCCTGCTCATAATCATAGAAAATCTGGAAATATCAGAGCAATATGTGTGTATTACCTGCACTGTAAAACAAATTTGGTTGGTGCCTTATTTTTTTTTAAGTAATCAGATTGTCTGTACAAATGAATTCAATTTAAATTATTTTAAACTGACTTTAAAAAATCTAATTAAATCTTGTATAACTTGAAAAATCTAAAAGTTGCTTTGACAAATTAGTGGGAAAAACGTTACCATGACTTATTGATCAAATAATTTTTTACAGTGTAGAAATGTCACATAAATTTATATGATCATAAAAAATCATGGAAATTTATACTGTACATTTTTCTAGTCATGCTCTGTCTAAAATATTTAATCAGATATTGTTCTTGTGTAAAGCATGGTTATTATAGTAAACTAAAACCATTAAAATATTTTCATTACATGAAATAAAATAAATGTTAACTGGCATAAAATAAAATAAAATATTAAAAAATATATATTTTATTCCAGCTAGTTGCCAAGGCAACATCGTTTTTGTTTAGTTTAAATTGAAGAACTAAAACAACTAAAACTAAATAAACTAAAGTAAATAAATACAAATTAATAAAAACTAATAGACATATTTAAAGAAAACAAAAACTAATATGACAAAAACATGCAGCAAAATTACTAAAACTTGAACTAAAATTAAAATGAAAACGAAATTTTAAAATAAAATTTAATTCAAAATATTAACAAAAAAATCTGATACTAAAATAAAACTACCGGTATTAAAAAAAAAAGAAGAAAAAAAAAAGATAAAAACACCAACATTTACTTTGACTAAAATTAAAGTAAAAAATAGAAAATCTAAAAATAAAATCTAATAAAAAAAAATAACACTGGGGTAGAATACTAGCTAATTCATGAGTGAATCTTGTTTTTCATGAGTCATTTGAGTTGATTCACTAATTGGTCTGAATGATTTGCTAGCAATCGCTCTGATTTGTCTGAGTGGTGTTAAAAATCTTTATGCAGTAATAAACATCTGAGCTCATGGAAAAGAAAATTGAGTGGAGCGACTGAGCGGAGCGCACACGCATAGAGCGGATAATACGCAGAGCGTCACACCACGTGAAAGTGAAAATTTTCGGCAGCCGAAATTTCGGTGCATCTCTAATTATTGGCGACATCAGAAATGGATATTATATAATAGATGCTTTTTTGAACATTTTAGCAATTTAAATATATAAAAAAATGCTTTTTTACACTGCACCCCTGCTCTCGACAGACGGCACCCCAGGGTGATCTGATCTACAGTATATGCTCATTTTAGCAAATACAAGTATTTAAAATGTATCTTTTGAGATTATCGTTATGGCTTCGGATTTTATTCAGATTTTTAGCTCATTAAATGTTGATTAATGTCTGAATAGTGATTTTATGGGGTCTTTAACTCTTAAGTGGCACCGCATTGCTGTTACTGCTTTAAACTCATTCGTTGTTGTTGTTTTAAGTAAACTTAAGACAAGGTTTGTTGTTGTTACAGTATAAATCCAGTTCCTCCAGAGAAAACCCACCCAGACTCCCTTCAAACTAGCACATGCTCAGGGTTCCTTTCACATGATTTCAGTCTGATTTTGTATGATTTTAAGGCTAAATGTTGTGTAACGTGTGATCTGGGTGGTTTTCTCTCTTGTTGATCACCTCTGATGTTTTCTGATGAATACTCACCCGTTGCGTTTCTCAGGCATATAGTCGTCTGCGGTCACATCACGCTGGAGAGCGTCTCCAACTTCCTCAAAGACTTCCTACACAAGGACAGGGATGATGTCAATGTAGAAATAGTTTTTCTCCATAAGTAAGTACAATGTTGAAATTGAATGGAGGTTTCATCCGCACAAAAGACGTTTTGAAGAACGCTCCTGCTGCTCTGTTTTGTGGGATGAACGTATTGGTCTCACAGTGCCGTTGTGTGTGTGTGTGTGTGTGTTTTCAGTATTTCCCCTAATCTTGAGCTGGAAGCCTTATTCAAGAGACACTTCACACAGGTGGAGTTTTACCAGGGATCCGTCCTCAACCCTCACGATCTCGCTCGAGTCAAGGTATGGCTTTGATCTACAGTCTGCAGCCTGCTCATAATCATAGAAAATCTGGAAATATCAGAGCAATATGTGTGTATTACCTGCACTGTAAAACAAATTTGGTTGGTGCCTTATTTTTTTTTAAGTAATCAGATTGTCTGTACAAATGAATTCAATTTAAATTATTTTAAACTGACTTTAAAAAATCTAATTAAATCTTGTATAACTTGAAAAATCTAAAAGTTGCTTTGACAAATTAGTGGGAAAAATGTTACCATGACTTATTGATCAAATAATTTTTTACAGTGTAGAAATGTCACATAAATTTATATGATCATAAAAAATCATGGAAATTTATACTGTACATTTTTCTAGTCATGCTCTGTCTAAAATATTTAATCAGATATTGTTCTTGTGTAAAGCATGGTTATTATAGTAAACTAAAACCATTAAAATATTTTCATTACATGAAATAAAATAAATGTTAACTGGCATAAAATAAAATAAAATATTAAAAAATATATATTTTATTCCAGCTAGTTGCCAAGGCAACATCGTTTTTGTTTAGTTTAAATTGAAGAACTAAAACAACTAAAACTAAATAAACTAAAGTAAATAAATACAAATTAATAAAAACTAATAGACATATTTAAAGAAAACAAAAACTAATATGACAAAAACATGCAGCAAAATTACTAAAACTTGAACTAAAATTAAAATGAAAACGAAATTTTAAAATAAAATTTAATTCAAAATATTAACAAAAAAATCTGATACTAAAATAAAACTACCGGTATTAAAAAAAAAAGAAGAAAAAAAAAAGATAAAAACACCAACATTTACTTTGACTAAAATTAAAGTAAAAAATAGAAAATCTAAAAATAAAATCTAATAAAAAAAAATAACACTGGGGTAGAATACTAGCTAATTCATGAGTGAATCTTGTTTTTCATGAGTCATTTGAGTTGATTCACTAATTGGTCTGAATGATTTGCTAGCAATCGCTCTGATTTGTCTGAGTGGTGTTAAAAATCTTTATGCAGTAATAAACATCTGAGCTCATGGAAAAGAAAATTCACTGGACAGAAATATGGGAGCGCTGCAAACAGCAATTATTTTAGCCCATTTACTTACATCCTGTAAAGTTTATTCACTTTTTAAAATTAGATCTGTGTTTTTTAAAATCTCATTTTTCTAGATTGAGTCGGCCGATGCCTGTCTGATCTTAGCCAATAAATACTGTGCAGATCCTGACGCTGAAGATGCATCCAATATCATGAGGTGGGACAGTGTGCCAACTTCATTTAAACCTCCCAGATAATCAAAATAATTATTGCAACTCAAATATCAACAACTTTTGATGGATTTCAGAAGATTTAAAGTGTGATGTGTGTTTTTCTTAGGGTGATATCCATTAAAAACTACCATCCAAAGATCCGAATCATTACACAGATGCTGCAGTACCACAATAAGGTGAGAGTTTCCATATTGCCATATATTACAGTCTTAAGTGCACTTGTAATGTTATTCAAACTGCCAAAATGTAGTTTTTCATGACCATTGTCCCTTTTCGTGTTCTTTAGAAGCTTTCAAGCTGTTTCTACTGTAACTTTAAAACTAAGAATCACAAGCTGTTTGTTTTCAGTAAATGTTCTGGATGAATTAAGGAGGGAGCTTTGAGTTGTGGATTTTCAAGTATGCCACACTGTACAACAAAATCTTATCTCAAAAGAGTTAGAAGGCCTTGAATGCATGTGCTTTCTGTCCTCGTCTTCTCCAGGCTCATCTTCTCAACATCCCGAGCTGGAACTGGAAGGAAGGCGATGACGCCATCTGCCTCGCCGAGCTGAAGCTGGGCTTCATCGCCCAGAGCTGCCTGGCACAGGGTCTGTCCACCATGCTGGCTAACCTCTTCTCCATGAGGTCCTACATCAAGGTCAGTCCACACATGAACAGCTGGATCATTACCTTTTGAATCCTGAGCATGAAACTCACAACTTTCTTTCGTTTAGATTGAAGAAGACACGTGGCAGAAGTATTATTTAGAGGGAGTAGCCAATGAAATGTACACGGAGTATCTGTCCAGTGCTTTCGTGGGTTTGTCCTTCCCCACCATTTGTGAGTAAGTATGATGAGTGCGGTTATTTCCACTCTTTTCCAAATGTTAGTATAAGAGTAAATTCATTAAAACAACACAAATTGAAGTATGGGAATGATGTAGTGAAATGCAAACAATATTTGAGCGACGCTGCACTTTGAAAAACTTTTGTTTTGCAAAGAAATTCACATGACTACAAAACTACATATAAGCAAAAGTTTCAAGTTTGAGAACATGAGAGACAAATTCAAGTGTGTCCAAACTTTTGACAGGTTTTGTATCTTGCTTGATTATTCGGATACGTTTCTGGCTGTAAAGTTGCTGATGTAAATAGATATAAATGAGATAAATAAATAAGGAAACAAATGTCTAATAAATGTGAATATTGCTCATCTATTATGTGTAATTTAGTTTTAATTGATCTTTTGTTTCTCTGCAGGCTCTGCTACGTGAAGCTGAAACTCCTGTTGATCGCGATTGAATATAAATCAGACCAGAGAGAGTGCAGGTCAGTCTGATCTTCATTAAAAACATTTATAGTCCTAAAGATCCAGCATCCTGACAGCAATACATACTCTTGACTCAATTACTATTATAGTTTATTTTTTTTATATTTTGAATTAGATTTAATTTTTATATGTTGTTTTCACTTTAATTTGAGTTCAATTTGATTCATTTTGTTGTTTATATTTTTTAATTAATGTCTATATAGTTTTTTTTATTCATTTTTATTTATTTTAGTTTATTTAGTTTTAGTTATTTTAGTACTTAAAGTTAAATTAAACAAAATGAGAAATGTTGAACTAACTAAATATTTAGTTTATATATATATATATATATATATGCTTATGTCCAACTTTATCTGCATACATACAATACACATGTACAGTACATCTGCTGTGACACTAGGGCATCACACCGTGTGCTAAATAAAAACTTTTTTTTTTTTAATTTCATAGTATTTTAAATTTTTATTTTTCATTAGGATGTAAATTGTGCCTGTGAAACTCTGAAAAGTTTGTAATTCTCATAGCTCAATCCGTTCCATCTCTTTCCTCAGGTCGGTTATGAGAATGCAGGCACAGTGGAGTTCCTGGTGGATAAACACGGTAAACATTACTTCATCGAGGTCAACTCCCGTCTGCAGGTGGAGCACACGGTTACTGAGGAGATCACAGAGTGAGTGTCTCTCTGTCTCTGAAAAAGAATGGGTTGAAAAGTACAAATCAGTCAGTCAGTGTATCTCGCTGATTTTATTGAATATATGTTGATATTTTTTTTTTATGTATATAATATATATTT
>NW_015655581.1:417118-425243 GCF_001515625.1 Sinocyclocheilus rhinocerous | reverse complement strand
TTAGTTTATATATATATATATATATATATATAAATGTTTCTTTAATATTTTAGTTAACAATAATAAGTGTTTACATTTTTTTTAGTTAACATTTATCTAAAGTAACAAAAAAATTGTTATTCTTTTAGTTTGAGTGTTAATTAACAATAATAACCCTGCTGAAATGATTAACGTGTTGTTTAGTGTGCCCTTTATCCTGCATTTACTAGTTTGTCTCACTTTGCTGCTGTTTGTGTGTTTGTTTCACACAGGGGTGGAAAATGGTATGAAATTATAAGGTTTCATTTGGTGTGGTCACATCATGCCAAATTCTCTTGAAAATTTACTTGCCATATTTGCTTGAAACGTTCCTGAATGTTTTAGGGTCTTTTGTCCATGAACGTTTTTTGCGCTTGGTTAAATGTTGAGACTGTACTGTAAAAGGTCTTTTAGTCAAGACAGTATTGTATATGTGTAGATTTTCAAGGGATGCTTTCGTTTAGTTTCTGTTCTTCTGGTCGAGCTGTGTGTGTAATGTGACACTGAAAACAGCGGTGACGGTATCTGCCACTGCCCTTCTGAACATGTTTAATGCTTTTACTGTGAACAAATGTTTTATTTTCTGTAGTGACACACTTATGAAATGAAACATGCTGGATGTTTTATGGATAGTTCACGCAAAAATGAAATGTCTGTCGTCATTTACTCACCCTAATGTCGTTCCAAAACTGTATGACTTTAATCCATGAAACACATATAAAGGAGATGTTTGGCACAATGTCATTTTCCATACAATGACAGTGGAAGAAGACAGACACTATCAAGCTCCACAAATGACAAAACACCACTGAACCATCCAAAAGTATGATTTGTTTTCAAACAATCAAATTTCATTTGTTTTATGTTGAATTCAAATGTGCCTTTAAAAACATCATTTGATTTCCTTGATTGCAAACGACATGTGGCTGATCGTGATGCAGCTTGAAAAACTTAATAATAAATGAGTTAAGATATTTGCAGTGGAAGGGAAAATTATTAGTAAATTGTTCCTTTCACAAAGCTGTGGTATTACTAAGGCATTTTGCTAAACATCTCCTTTACTGTTCCATGGAAGAAAATAAGTCATATGTATCTAGAATGATATGAGAGTGGAAACGGTGAAAGAAATGTCATTTTTGGGTGAACTTTTCCATGCTTGCATGTCTGTTAACCAAGTAAACTAATACTTTGTGTTTGCATGCAAATGTCGTCCTGAAATGTTTAAAATAGATTATTTTAGTTCAGACATAACAATAACCTTCATCATAACAAACAGATACAAACAGTAGTTTTACTACTTTTAATTTAATTAAAAAAATTTTTTTTAGTAAATGCATGCCGTCATTAACATTAAAATGAAATGCGATGCTTCTTTTTGTGTTCTGGGTGATTTTGGCATTACTGTACAAACTCTTTATGTATTTAATGCCTCTTTTGGGTTGGTTTTTTTCTTCTTTAGATTTTCGTCAGGTGTTTTCATCTGTATTTGAATGTTTGATGGTTTACACAGATTTATGGTTAATTTTTAAGTGTGTGTCCACGTCGTGGCATGAGCTGTCCCGTCTCCATAAGTGCAGAAATGATGATTTGGAGGGCAGTGTTTCAGAACTCATTCTGTGGATTGTGAGTGTTGTTTGTGTTTCACAGCACGCTGATTAACCCGGGCAATCATGTGAAGATGCAGGAGGGAACACTGGGCTTCTTCATCGCCAGTGATGCCAAAGAGGTGAAGAGGTGAGGAGATCAATGAGTTTGTGTTGTGCTATTCTCTACATATCCAGCAATAGATTAACATAATATCAGTCATATGTTGTGTGGATGATTTGAATAAGATCAAATTTTTCCACTAGGGCACTTTTCTACTGTAAAGCTTGTCATGATGACATTACAGACCCAAAACGGATCAAAAAGTGTGGATGCAAACGGAGTAAGTTACCATGAGAACATTTATTAATAATTGCCTTACATTCACATTTTTACATAAATATATTAAATATAATTATATTTATAAATTTTATTAGGTGTATTTCATATCACATTTCAGATTACCTAATAAAAAAAAAAAAGTATTTTAACATTTATTAAATTATTTCACAGAGAATGTTGTGGGATCAGGAATCATTAAACTGGATTTGTTGTGAGGGTTTTACATTGCACTTTACCACAATTTTCCCCACAGCTAGCAAATAATGATTTAGATATAGAACAAGAACTCTCAAGAATTCACGTGTGGAGGAGTTTGTGAGTGACATCTCTACCGAGGCTGTTTTATCAATATCACTGCACCGCCTGGCCACATTATCGACCTTTTTGGCTTTTACCTCCACCTGATACTTTTAAAATACATCAAAAACATTTAGTTAGTAATTGACACATTTCACATTCTCCCTTTTTCTTGCTGCCCTGGATCTGTGATAATTTCCCTCACCCTCTGATAGTGTTGTATTGTGAGTAATGACAGCCTTCATCTGTAAATGCAGATTTCTACTGTAGCCTGCTGCATGTGTGAATGTAAAACTACATCTTCCATCAACCCACTGTCCTCCACCACATCATCAGCAGGAGACAGCTTGACTTTTCACTGTTCTAACAGGCTCCTAACAGCACTTGGGCTTTTCTGATGAGTATTCTGTTTTGAGTTTAGATATCACCCCATATGTTTTTAATTTTTAAGAATAGAAGTTTGTGTAATTTATGAGGTAAAATTTTATGTTTTGCATAATTTATGGGGTAAAAATACTCTTGTATTTTATATACCATGGCAGGACACGTTGATATCTTTTCTCATTCACCTCCATGCATTTCCATGCTTTACTTGCATCTTTAAAATACAGTATTCCCAAGAATATATAAAAAAATTAAAACAGCATTGGAGCCATTTGAACTGGTATGTTGTTGTTGAAAAATACAACAGATTTGACTATATAACAGAATCGTATATAACTTGATAACAAACATGTTTTTCTGAAGGTGTTCCTCAGGGCTCTATACTTGGCCCTTTGTAGTTTCCAGATGTCCAGCTTCTGTTAGTGAAATAATGCTCCCATCCATTAACATGCTTCTCCTCCTCCTCTCCCCTCATCCGCCCCATGACCCCAGCCAAGAAGTCCGCCTACAAGAGAATGCGTCTGGCATGTTGTGTAGCTTGCGGTGGGGCAGAACATGGCTGCTCGTGCATGTCAGACAGTGTGGCTAGTAACACGGAGGTTCTGCACCGTGGCTTCCCCTTCTCTCCCGTGTCTCTGTATGATAACACGACCACTTTACGCTCGTGTAAGTGAACGCCTCCCCTGTGGCACCCGTGCCGAGTGCCCGTATAGTCATCTGTACCCGTGTATGTGCCATCTGGCTGGTGCAGTGCCATGTAGTGGTGGCATCTGATGTGGTGAAGACTGCTGTAAGCCCATGAATGTATCTGTGTGGTAGACTTTGTCTCCTGCATGCTGTTTGTGTGAATTGTAATGATGCAGTTTAGTAGTTAAGTTTTGTGATTCATTGAATCTTCATTGTAATGTTTTATTTTACATTCGGCTATGTACAGTGGTCTTTATCTGACATGTCCTTTAAACATAGTTTGTGTTTTATGCTAATAATCTAGATGTTGGATATGGTGATTGGTATTACTAACACTTATAGGAAAATGGCTATACTGTATAGGAGAATTATACATAGGAGAATTATATGTTGTAAATACACACAGTATTTGTCATTTGCATTGGAGGTTGAGAGCATTGATATGTAAAAGCTTATACCAGCCTAAGGTAATTATCTGGTGTCCCAGCCTGGCCAAGCTGGTTAGATTGGATTGGTTTGATGGTTTTAGGGGCAGTTTGGGTCAGCTGGTCAGGCTAGGAGACTAGTTAAGTTATGTTTTTGTGCTCACTGGGTGGTTGAAGATAGTCATTTCTAGATAAAAATTATTAATAGCCATTTATTTCCATTTTCTTTCTCACTGGTTCATCATTTCATTGCTCCATGTGTCTCACTTTAAGCTCATTTTGTCTTTGCATTTTCTCAGCTAAAAGTAACTATAACGGATACATCAAATCAAGTAAGTCTTCTTCTTCCCCATTTTTACTTATTTGTTTCTTAACCGTCTGCTCTTTCTTCGTCACTTCCTTCATTCTTCTCTTCATGTCCTGCTCATCCAAACCTCAGTGATTACAAACATTTAATGTGATTTGGTCTGATGTATGTGTGCAAATTAAGGTGCAGAAGGATTATATACAGAAGCCCCCCAAAAAGTATTTGGACAACTAAGACATACATAAATATGTAATTGCATCAGATAATATATCAAAGCAAGTGCCATTCAAAATATTGAGAAATAACTTTTTTGCTCGTTGCTCATTAATAATAAGTGGCTGTATGCAGTCAGCTCACACAGGATGTAAGTGTCCAAATACTTTTTGCAGTCTGTGTATATCACTATATCTGAATATCATGAATCACTGCAGACGCTTGCTCTCATTCAACACTAGGTGGTGCTGCTGCATTGCAGTTCTGATAATGTGGAGCTTGAACTTTAGAAACGATTTCACTGCTTTGGCTTTCATTTGTTTTTGTTGTTTTCAAAGCATTTGTGAAGTTGTGTTTTTTTCATGTTAAATGATGCAGAATATGTCAGCTAATGGTGCTGTCAGCAATTTTAGTGTAGGAGTTTAGTTTATTATGCATAAAATATCACTACAACCTGACAGAAATCACTGAAATAAGGATCCTGAGAAAATGCACCTGTCTTGGTGACTGTGGAGGATCAATAATAAATCAATATATAATTAAATAATTCACACGTTATTTTTTTAAATATATTTGTTAATAAAATGAATCAATATAAAACAAATGCACTGGATTTAAATCTGGATATAATTGTTTCATTAAAATATTAAATAAAATCTACATATAAAATATAATTAAATATAAAATATTAAAAATATATATTTTATATAAAAAATATTATATTTAAGAAAAACATATAAAATATTTAAAATAAATTGTATAATAATAAGTTTTAAAACAATTTAACAACACTTTAAACTGTATTACAGCACCTTAATATTAAAGTTGTTGGTCAAGACGGCAATGTTATTAAAAATATTTTCCATAAAAAACACTTTTAAACATAATTTCCAAAATAATAGTAATAAAATAATAAATCATTCATATGCTAAGGACAGTAAAAATGTCCAATGAAATGCATGTTATTTTTTTACAGATTTGGCTGATTCTGTCCACCGCCTGATTATGAATGTTTCTTGTCTGACAGTAAACGATGAGCTCAATCCAACATTCCTGCCCCAGAATCCCAAACCCACCCTAATGCGAGTTCAGTGCACGGTGAGAGCGCCTCCTGCTGTCCCGGCCATCCGTGTGTCAGTGCCTTTAGTAAATAACCGTAAAGGCAGTCTGCTGTCACCGGCCGCCTCATACCTGCACAGACTCAGTCTGGCCGGCTCTAGAGAGCTGTATCAGAGCAGCAGCGCTGGCTCAGGAGCCGCCGATGCTACCCGCCTGCATCGGGCCTGTAGTCTGCCCGTTAAATACAGATATCATTCCAGCCATGGCTCCACCTCCACCATCGGCCCGCACACACTCTGTAAGACTCGGCCTGCCATTGTGGGAAATGCATGAGGACTAATGGAGTTCAGAAATACTAAACAAACCATCCTGAACCGCAATGTGAAAAAAACAACAAAATTTCAAGGTGGAAAAAAAAATAGTGTCTTAGATCCTTTCTAAGAGTGCTAAGATTTTTTTTCTCTCTTCAAAAAACTTTTATTCTGAAGAGAGAAAAAGTTTTTTGAGAGAGAAGAAAAACATTTTTCAAAAAGAAAAACATTTTCAAAAAGAGAAACTTTTTTTTTTAATGAGAGAAAAAAGTTTTGAAGAGTAAAAAAAAAAAGTATTTTTAAGATAATTTTTTAAAGGGAAAAAGTTGTTTAATGAGAGAAAAAAAGTTTTTTTGAGAGAAAAAATTTTATCAAGATACAAAATATTCATAAACAAGGAATAGGAAGGATCTGAGACACTATTTTTTTCCACATTGAATATTTTTTCTTTTTTTTTCTTTTTTTCCTGTTGCAGTTCAGGCCTTTCATAATATTGCATTAATTAATGAAAAATACTAAATCAGTTTTTATATTTGGTTTAGCACACACACACACAAACTGATCAAAAAGTTGTTTAATGAGAGAAAAAAAGCTTTTTTGAGAGAAAAAAATTTATCAAGATACAAAATATTCATAAACAAGGAATAGGAAGGATCTGAGACACTATTTTTTTCCACATTGAATATTTTTTCTTTTTTTTTCTTTTTTTCCTGTTGCAGTTCAGGCCTTTCATAATATTGCATTAATTAATGAAAAATACTAAATCAGTTTTTATATTTGGTTTAGCACACACACACACACACACACACACACAAACTGATCCGTTTTTTTATAGTGTGAAGCTGCAAGCTGAAAAATGTACACAAAAAAATAAGTTGATAATATATAGTATAACCCACCCAAATGAAAATATGTGGAACAGAATTATGATTGTACCTTAATAAAATTCATTCATAATAAAATTATATATATTGTTGTAAAACAACTCATTTTGTAGTTTTCAGTTAATAGTAAAGCTAAACTAAAAAAAAAGCTGTATAAATTTTTAAGAAAAATTTAACTGCCCATTTTTAATGAAGTAATGCAAAATACAGTTTCTTGGCAGATAAGCAATATGGTAAAACTTTACTTGAAGCCTTAATATATAATGCATTAATAAAAAAATTAATTACAACTATTTTAAATTATGCCTTGAAATGCAACTTAAAATGCATTGTGTAATCCAATGAATAATTGTAACCACAGTTATAATACTTATCTATTCATTGTTACACCTTTCAAAAGTATAATGCATTAAAACACATGACAATCAAGGAATCTGCAGATATTAAAATGCATTTTAATTTTAGTTACAATTATTTTTGAAAAGATACAATGCATCGCAATACCTGTATAATGCATTATACACAAAGGCTTCCAAGTAAAGTTGACCAGAAATGTATTGCTGGCATTGATCAGAATGAGAACAGTTAGTCAACCTTCACCCAGAATTCCCACTCTTTCTCTCTCCTTGTGCTTCATCCCTTCTGTATGTGTCTCACAGCTGTGTGATTGTATGTTTTGGAGTGTTTTAATGGTTTGTGACTGTTGTTTGGTAACATATGTAGTTTGGTTGCGTCTCAAACTGTGGCTGGTGTTTCAGTAGTGGAGGAGGAGCAGCAGTCGGCTCTGTCACCCAAGAAAAAACAGCGTAACGGAGGGATGAGAACGTCGCCCACATGCTCACCCAAAATAATAAGGTAAGAGCACAACCGTCTGTTTCTGTTTCTGCAGAACTCACTTCTATGAATGCTAGTGAAATAATGCCACATTGCTCATAGTAGTGAGTTTTGCATGAGAAAACCCTTCACATTTAGCGTCTCTATCCTCTCTCGTGCTCACTGAACGGGTGACACGGCCCTCGGCTCCAGCCAATCAGAGGCCGCGGTCGGTCTGTGTCGCCTCTGGCTGTGGTTCTCTTGCTGCAGTCCGACGCGCCGCCCGCTTTTACCTGCCTCTTATCCTGTCCTCCAGAATTACAGATCCATTTATTGATTTTGACTGCTGCTAGTGAATTAATAAAAGCCATTAATACTCAATGATGGAATGAGAATAATATCTTCTGAATACTTTTATCAGGACAGCAGGCAGGAATATTTCATATTATATGGACAGTAATTAATAACAAGTGGGATTTAGGGGGAAAAATTTCTCATATATTTATTTTATCATACACACACACAAATATATATATTGTATCCATAAAATTCTATACAAAATTAGACTTACAAAATTATATACTCAATCTGAGGTCAATATCCTAGTTACATTATCACTATGCATTATTAGTTTTATTAGCTTTATTGTCAGATGTATATAGCTGCAATAACAAAATCATTTTAATATGAAGCCAATAAGATCAATGTTCTATTATTATATCTAGATCAAAAGATGTAATATATACTGATTATACACTACCGCTCAAAAGTTTGGGATAAGTAAGACTTGTAATGTTTTTA
>NW_015655581.1:416580-417017 GCF_001515625.1 Sinocyclocheilus rhinocerous | reverse complement strand
TGTGTGTGTGTGTGTGTGTGTGTGTGTGAGTGTGTCTCTGTCAGGTCTGATCCACATGCTGCTACAGGACCCAAATGAGACATACTCACTCTTTCCTGAGTGCTATGAGCTGATCGGCCAGATATTGATTTTGTGCTGGCGAGGATGGTTTGAATGTGTTCAGCGCTGACAGATCAAGCCCCTGAGAGGATCGGATAGAGCGCGTTTGCTGAAACACTAACCGTATTCAGTGTGAGAGATTGAGTCTTCATGAATGTGCTGTCAGTGAAGGGCTGATCGAGTCCAGTCTGATAAAACTCAGATCACATTCATCCGGAGCGCCTCACACTGAACGTCACGAAAACATGTCCTGCTCACATTTCACTTGCACCTGAAAAATGGGAATTATATAAAGAAGATGACTTTTTTTAGAACCATTGCATTGCATTCTGCATTGT
>NW_015655581.1:415899-416434 GCF_001515625.1 Sinocyclocheilus rhinocerous | reverse complement strand
TAAATATATATATATATATATATATATATGTATGTATATGTATATGTGTGTATGTATGTATTTATGTATATGCTGCAATATATAATATAATATATGTATGTACTGCAGCAACAAAATCATTCCATTAAATCATATACTAAATTAGACTTCTCACTATGTTCGGTAACTAGACATTGCGTAACATTATTATTCTTCATAAATCTGTAAAACTTTTACATCTAAAATTGTACAATTATTTTTAAGTTCATTTTGAAACATTTTTAAATGAAAAAATTTAATATTAATGCAATAAAAAAAATTGTTACTGCGGTAACCGGTTGTTCTTACCAAGATAACTGATCGTTTTAGTATTTCCTGAAAAAAAATCATTTTTATTTATTTATTTTTTTTATGCTATAAAACTATAATATTGTACATTTGTTATGTTTATAAATTGTAAAAAATGTTATGTAAAAATATAATTCAATATATAATAGAGAGACAGAGAGAGAGAGAGAGAGAGAGAGAGAGAGTCTCATTCGGGTATATATATATA
>NW_015655581.1:410826-415832 GCF_001515625.1 Sinocyclocheilus rhinocerous | reverse complement strand
ATTTTTTTAAAACATTTTTAATTTTATTTTAGGGTGCAACATGGCTCTTGAGACATGTTCTTGACAGATTTTTTTAGATTAACCCATTAATGCCCAGGTGTGTTAGTGATGTAATGCGGTACGGTAGTGTGTATCTGGCGTTTGCTCTGACAGCAGGCGTCTGGCGCGGCGCGGTGCTGACCGTGTGGTTTTGCTGTCACGGCACGCATTAAATTTGATGGACAGAGAGCTGGAGGAAGTGAGGAGAGCGTCTGGAGCTCAGCTCAGCCTCTAATGGCCTAATGATGTAGAATAAAGTCATAACAGCAGCTGCGGCTGATGGATGGAAACGCTCTCTGACAGGATGCTGAAACCTTCACTCCTCTAATGGGCCAATCAAACGTCCCTGAGACCCTGAGCTCCTGCTCTCAATCACGTCCTGTAACAGCAGCCCTGCTTCCAAGCATCCAATTCATTCCCTGCAAATGTCTGCTTTATAAAGTCTGAAGTATGTCATTGATCTCGTTGTTGTTGGAAGAGGAGCATGAATTTGACCAGCTCAAGTTTTTCCTTGTTTTTGTGGTTTGTTTGTTTCAGGCACGACCCGTTGTTGGTCCCAGGTCACGATCAAATGGAAACAATGGACGAGAACATAAAGAAATATGATTCGACAGGAATGTTTCACTGGTGTCCATCAAAAGACATAGAGAAGGTCATGCTGGTAAGAGACATTCAGCAGGTTACACAACAGAACTGCAGAACTTTAGAACAGCAGATCTGAGGTCAGTGTTATAGTATCATATTTTACATATAGTAAAATGGCAGTGGCAGAGGTGCGACAGGCCAAAAAGCCAAAGCAGGAAAAACATCTCACCTGTATAATGATCTTACAGTAGTTATTATAATTTGAAGTAGTTTACATTTTTATATTTTCTGTTTTTATATTAATTTTGTAAAATATGTTTGTCTTAAGTCTTAAGTGTAAATTTTTCAAAATTAAGATTTATACATCATCTGAAGCTGAATAAATAAGCTTTCCATTGATGTATGGTTTGTTAGGATAGGACAATATTTGGCTGAGATACAACTATTTGAAAATCTGGAATCTGAGGGTGCAAAAAAATCTAAATGTTGAGAAAATCATCTTTAAAGTTGTTCAAATGAAGTTCTTAGCAATGCATATTACTAATCAAAAATTAAGTTTTGATATATTTACGGTAGGACATTTACAAAATATCTTCATGGAACATGATCTTTACTTAATATCCTAATGATTTTTGGCATAAAAGAAAAATCAATAATTTTGACCCATACAATGTATTGTTGGCTATTGCTACAAATATACCCCAGCGACTTAAGACTGGTTTTGAGCTCCAGGGTCACATTAAACTTTTTTAGTTAAATTTAAAATTTAGTTAGTTTTAATCATTTTAGTAATTAAATTTAAAAAATGTTGCCTTGGCAACTATCTGAAAAAATTTTGTTGTGTGTCAGTTTTATTACTTTTTTCCCCCAATTCTATTTTTTATTCTTATTTCAGTTTTAGTGTAGTTGTTTTCAGTTTCAGTTTTAGTAATTTTAGTACTTAAACCAAACAAAAATCACAAATGTTGCCTTTGCAACTGACTGAAATATTTAAAGTACAACTGAAAGTAGTTTTAGTAATTTTGTTGTGTGTTTTTGTCAGTTTTATTACTTTAAAAAGTGTATTTAGTTGATATTATTTTTATAATAGTAATAAAATAGTTTCATTATAGTACAATAGTTTCATTATTTTTAGTTGTAGTTTGTCATTTTATTACTTCAACTTAAACAAAAATTTGAAATGTTGCCTTGTAAATTAACTAAAATATACTATGAATTCAGATAGACTTTCAACTAAAAGTAGTTTTAGTAATTTTGTTGTGTTTTTGTCAGTTTTATTACTTTAAAATATTTATTTAGTTTTTATTATTTTTTTATTTCAGTTTTAGTTTCAATATTTTTAGTTGTAGTTTTAGTCATTTTATTTCTTCAACTTAAACTAAACAAAAATGAGAAATATTCATTTGATTTCTGAAATATTTACTTAAAGTATAACCGAAAGTAGTTTCAGTAATTTTGTGGTGTTTTTTTTCTGTTTTTTTTTTAATATTCTTTTTATTTCATTTTTAGTTTAGCTATTTTAATTCTTCAGCTTAAACAAAATGAAAATTTGAAATATTGCCTTGTATAACTGAAGTATAAGTATATGTTATTTTCAGTTTTAGTAATTTTAGTACTTCAACTTTAAATTAAAATAATAATTTCTATAAAAAAAAATAAATAAAAATAAAAAATATATATATATAAATTAGACAAATTGTGTAAAATTATACATTTCTATAAATAATAGATTTATTTCAGTTAACATTTATTTCAATTAATGTAATTTTTTTATAGAGTAGATAATCACTTGAAAATTGGAGCTGGGGAAGTTGTAGTTAGCAATAACAACAGTGTGCCAGACTAGTGTTTGTGACTAGTTTTATGGTCTGTAGAGGTCAGTCAGTGATTTATTGGTCTGTATTTCTCCCTCAGACTCGCAGCGAGGCGGCCATGACGGTTTTGAGCGGTCACGTGGTGGTTTGTATATTTGGCGATGTAAAGTCGGCTCTGATCGGTCTGCGGAACCTGGTGATGCCTCTGAGAGCCAGTAACTTCCACTATCACGAGCTGAAGCCCATCGTGTTCGTGGGCTCTCTGGAGTATCTGAAGAGAGAGTGGGAGACGCTACACAACTTCCCCAAAGTCTCCATCTTACCCGTGAGTGGACGTCTGTCTCTCTGTTTAACCCATGATGCTGTATCAGCGGTGCATTTCTGACGTGTGTCTCCTGTTTAGGGAACTCCACTGAGTCGGGCCGATCTGAGAGCTGTCAACATCAACTTGTGTGACATGTGCGTCATCCTTTCAGCCAATCAGAACAACATCGACGACGCCTCTCTGCAGGATAAAGAATGTATTCTGGCGTCTCTCAACATCAAGTCCATGCAGTTTGATGACAGTATTGGACTCCTGCAGGCCAACTCTCAAGGTAAAGACAGGACCGCAGGTGCAGATTCAGCACCGTCCCGTCCCCGGCTCAGATTTTTTTTTTTTTCTGGTGAAAGAAATACACAAATGAAGAAGAAAGCCAAAATATTAGATGTCATGGGTGTATATTAACTGAGTAATCCACTATTTTGTAGAGGGGGGTCAAAACCTGAGGGGTTTCACCTGAGATTCGGAGCCAAATTACAGGGGGGTAAAAATGACTTCAGAAAGCTGGCAGCATCATTAAATTATTTTTTACTCAGAGATTGGTTGCTCTGTTAGTAAAATCTGTTGACTTTAGCAATCTTTGCTGCATTATATTCCAATGGTGATCATTCAAACATGGGGAAAAGGCACTTCTTTTGTTTTTTTCCTGAAGTTTGCAAGCCTGTAATTTAAGAAGTCTTAAATATATCTTAATATCCTTGTAGATTTGAGTTCTTAACAAACTTTTCTTTTCGTATCGTAATTTTTAAGGCCCTATATGGTTCATTTTCAGAGATGTAGGGATTTCAATGTGGCTCCTTGAGTAATTTGTTTTAATTATAGCACTCGACATGGATGTTCTATGCAAATTTTTTGATAGATGGAAAGAAGATACATTTATAGTTTCAAAATTATTTGTACTTCAGACATTCCACTTTAAATTCAATAAGTATCATATTTTTGCAAAGTGATCAACATTTGATTTTTGACCACTGAAAATGTGTACAATTTACTCTTGGAGCCACATTTAGATTCTAATATCTATGAAACTGAACCATATAGAGCCTTAAAAAATGAAGATCCCAAAAGAAAAGTTTGTTAATGCTCACAATCTAAAAGGGCATTAAGATTACTTTAATACTTCTTGAGTTACAGGGCTACAAACCTAAGAAAAAAGCTTGAAAAGTGCTTTTTTCCCCATTTTTGAATGGTCACCGTTGGCATATAATGCAACAAAGATTGCTAAAGTCAACAGATGTTACTAATAGAGCAACAAATCTCTGTGTAAAAATAATATAATGATGCTGCCAGCTTCCTGAAGCCATTATTACCCCCTGTAATTTGGCTCCAAATCTCAGGTGAAAATGTCATTTTGACCCCCTCTACAAAATAGTGCATTACTCAGTTAATTTACACTCGTTGCATTTAATATTATGGCTTTTATCGCTATTTATGTTTGTCTTTCTTGAGAAAAAATATTAACAAAATCAAAAATTGGAGCTGGGGAAGTTTCTGAAATGTGGTTGATTTAACATGGAATGACGCTGTATTCATGTATTTTTGTGCTCTGCTCCAGGCTTCACTCCTCCTGGAATGGATCGCTCGTCTCCGGAGAACAGTCCCGTACATGGATTGGTGCGGCAGGTGTCCATAACCACCGGAGCAAACATTCCCATCATCACAGAGCTCGGTGAGACTCATATTACACTCACATTTAAGCACAAATTAATACTTATATTCAGCAAGGGTGCATTAAATTGATCAAAAGTGACAGTAAAGACATTTATAATGTTACAAAAGATTTCTAGTTCAAATAAATGCTGTTCTTTTGAACTTTCTATTCATCCTGAAAAATAAAATGGATCACAGTTTCCACAAAAATATTGTGCAGCACAACTGTTTTCAACATTGATAATAATCAGAAATGTTTCTTGAGCAGCAGATCAGCATATTAGAATGATTTCTGAAGATCATGTGACACTGAAGACTGGAGTAATGATGCTGAAAATTCAGCTTTGATCACAGAAATAAATTACATTTTAACAGATATTCACATAGAAAACAGCCGTTTTAAAATTCAAATAATATTTCACAATATTACTGTTTTTACTGTTTTTTTCTTATTTGGGTCATATTCCAAGACGTAGGCTAGAATCTGTGATTGCGAAGTAACGTTACAGTAAATATCCACACCGGTGCGGTGACCGACTGCCACACATTCTCTTCAGAACATTAGATTAATCTGGACTGGAGCCATGCAGACTCTC
>NW_015655581.1:402563-410692 GCF_001515625.1 Sinocyclocheilus rhinocerous | reverse complement strand
TGAGCTACTATTATATTTTTTAATCAATATTTTGAATTTGTTTTATTTTTATATTTTCATTTTCATTTTAAAGTTTTTGTAATTTTTTGTTTTTGATATTTTTATTAGTTTTTTAATATGTCTGTATAGTTTTTATTAAACTATTTAAATATTTTAT
Organism: Sinocyclocheilus rhinocerous; assembly: GCF_001515625.1. NCBI lineage: Eukaryota > Metazoa > Chordata > Actinopteri > Cypriniformes > Cyprinidae > Sinocyclocheilus > Sinocyclocheilus rhinocerous. The sequence continues at coordinate 410,535 of NW_015655581.1, read as the reverse complement.
TTAACTTAATTTGAATATTAAATATAAATATAATATATTTAAATATAAATCATAATAAACTAAATGAAAATGAGAAATGTTGCCTTGGCAACTAGATGAAAATAAGTTTGTTCGTTAATTCATTTGTTCGTAAATTTTGTTTCATTTGATTTGAAGTTAAATCTTTTATTACTTGAAATAAAAGTTTATGGTTTTAGTTTTAGTTAATTATAATAACTGACATTAGTTAATAAAAATACAACTGTTCATTGTTAATAGTTCATGTTAGCTCAGGCCAGTTAAATAATATTAACAAATACTTTTGATTTGAATAATTATTATTAATAAATGTTGAAATTAACAAAGATATATGCTTTACAATATTTTCATTGTTAGTTTAACTAATGCAGTTAACTAATGGTAACAAGTGGAACCTTATTGTAAAAAATCCTACTGACCTCAAAACATTTGAGAGTAAACGGCTGTTTTAGTAACAGTAGCTGAAAATCATTTTGAAGCTAGTTTCTGGATTTAGTTGCAAAGTGCAAAACAACTAATCGTTTGCAGCGGTGACTGGTGGTTTTGGTAACTAGTTGCTATGGTAACTGGTTGTTTTATGCTGCTAGCTAAAACAGACAAGTTGCTGCCCCTGGTTTCTCTGAGCCAGGACAAGAGCAGCGGGAACAACATCCCAATGATAACTGAGCTGGGTAAGAAGGGCTGACGGCGACTCGTTTCTCAACCTCTGGACTGTGTTCCTGTAGCTCTGTGGATGTTTCAGCTGTTCTTCTGTTCCTCTCTGGTGTTTTCCACTGTTGGCATGAACGATTCTGCAGCATGCTGTGAATCCCGTCTGCTTCTGTGTGGCGAGACACACGGCTAGTTCCTGTCAAACCGATCGAATCTGTCGTCTGTTCAGAAATGATCTGTCACTCCGTTACGTGTTTCTGAGTGTCTCAGACAGGACACACAAAGGCTCAGGGTCCAAAATGAACTTCCTGCCACTTCTGCCAAACAATCGACAAAATTTCTGGCCATAAATAATTTTTTCTGACCATGAAACTGCACTTTACATTGTTTTTATTTATTAATGTTTTTAATTCGTTTTTATTTTCTATTTTAATTTGAGTAATTTTGTTGTTTGTTTTGACGTTTTCTGGCCATAAATGATTTTTACTGACCATGAAACTGCATTTTGCATAGTTTTTATTTTTAGATTTCAATGTAAATTTGAGTAAATTTGTTGTTTGTTTTTGTCAATTTTATTACTTTAAATATATATATATATATATATATATATAGTTAACAGAAAAATAAATAAATAAATAAATAAACAATCAAATAAAAATGTTTTACTTAAAATGTAATAAACTTGAAATAAATTAACATATAAAAAAATAATAAACATATTTTATGCTTTTGTCATGTTTTATCAGGCTGACCCATTAATACATATCATCACATCATGTTTCTGCTTAAAGGTCTGAAGAAAAACTTCATCTAGATAAACTTTAAAGTTCTTATTAAAGTTCTTATTAAATTCACCAGCTGCTGCACTGGCAAGTTACTCTGTTTCATTTATTTGCCAAAGCCCCTCGTTTGGTGCTAAAGGTGTTCATTTTTGACCCTGTGTTGTCCTGTTATTTTCTGTGAACATTCTTTACTAAGACTTCTCATTTAGTGAAACCTATTCCTAACAAACCATGTGTGTGTGTCTGCAGTGAACGACTCAAACGTCCAGTTTCTGGACCAGGATGATGACGACGACCCCGACACGGAGCTGTACCTCACGCAGCCGTTCGCCTGTGGGACAGCGTTTGCCGTCAGCGTGCTGGATTCATTAATGAGTGCTGTAAGTCAGCGCAAACCATAGGCGGAAATCCCGGGGGGGTCGGGGGAACAGGATCCCCCCTATCTGAGGGTTGTCCCCCCTAAAAATATTGTTAAAAACCACACTGTGCATTGTAAATAACAATGTTTTATACTTTAAATAATTGTGTAAGTAGTAAAACACCACAAACGGGGCAAAAATGCGTTTTAAGTTTAGAAACATTTCGAGTCTCCCCCTCCCTTTGCTTGCTTTGCTCTAAATGCCTGCTTTCCTCTTTTACATCACCTACACACACACAAGTCCGGTGAGAGAGAACAAAGCCAATAGTTGTTGAACTCCAGTAAGTAACGTTACCTGCTTGACGGAAACGGTTGCCAGGTTTTCATAACAAAACCCACCCTATTGCTACTCAAAACTAGCCCAAACTATCCGCGTTTCGAAGGGGTCCCCCGGTAAAAATCGCATTCCGGGGGCTAAAATGCACGTTATTGGGGATGCTTCAATCCACGGACATGAAAAACAACCCGCGGCAACAGTGATAAAGTAGCCCAATTCCGCGGGAAAACCGCAGACTTGGCAACACTGTGACGGATAGTAATGTCTACAACGGACACAAGCGCTGTCTCGGTGTGACCACAACAGCTTGACGTTGTCTAATTTGGCACGGACTCCCTGCTACACTAATAGTAAGACTTTCCTCTGTGTATACATATCCTTACAAGTACAATTTTAGCTGGATTATTTGTGTCCCCTTCATGTTTATTGTCCCCCCCATCTGCCGTCCCACGTCTGTAACGCTCCTCTCCGTCTCTCTCTCTCAGACCTACTTCAATGACAATATTCTGACTCTGATCCGGACGCTGGTGACCGGCGGAGCCACGCCGGAGCTGGAGGGTCTGCTGGCGGAGGAGAATGCGCTGCGCGGAGGATACAGCACACCGCAAACGCTGGCCAACAGAGACCGCTGCCGCGTCGCACAGCTAGCGCTTTACGACGGACCCTTCGCCGATCTGGGGGTGAGACTGACATCTGCTGCTTCTTCATTTTATTCAAGTTTAACCCTCTGGTGCTGCTGGTCAAAAATGACAATTGTTTTATTTCAGTAAAAAACATACTATATTTTAGTTCGATAATGTGTTTTATTTAATATTTTGTATTTTATGGGGAATTTATGGTACTGAGATTATATTTATGGAATAGTTATGATCCATTTATTATATTTATTAACCACTTTTTGATCTTAGACCTGAAAATGAAATTTCCGACTTAAAAAAAAACTTAAAATCTTAAACTCCTAACTAAACTCCAACTTAAACTTGAAAATCTTGAATGCTTTGGAGCACAGATTTAAGTGTGAGCTTTTTTAAAGAAGACACATGGGAGATTATAAAAGTGAAACTAAAAAAAAAGTTATAGAAGTTTTTATTGTGAAAATGTTAAATTTTATATGAAATATATATTTTCCAAAACATGTTAAAACTGTGAGAAAATCAAAGCCATAAATCTAAACAAGTTGTGTTCCAAATTTGAGGTTGATATCGCGAAAAAAAAAAAAGCTTTTATTAAGATTTTGTTTGGGCGCAGTGCAAAATGTTTCCACTAAATGTAATTCGCTTTCCATTCTTTTTGTGTGTGTGTGTGTGTGAGTGTGATAGCAAGTGGCAAGAACTTTAACCCACCATTAACCATTTGTTTCTTTTCAGCCATTTTTTACTGAAAAATTGTACACTTTTTTTTTTTTTTTACGTCATTGGAATGGTATGAAACGTGTTAAAGTTTTTGGCTCTTGCTATGTGAACACACACAAAAAAAAAATCAACATGATTTGAAAAGGTTAAATGGTCTTGAAAAAAAAAGTCACAATTGTACTGTTCGCAGTCAAAAATTACCACACTGGAAATGAATGGGAATGAATTTCATCTAGTGGAAACCTTTGGTACTGCGCCCAAATAAAATCTTACTGAAAGCAAATTTTTTGCAATATCAACCTCAAATTTGGAACACAACTTGTTTAGATATATGGCTTGGATTTTCTCACAGTTAACATGTTTTGGAAAATATATATGTTTCATATAAATTATAAAAAAAAAAAATACAAAACAGGACTTCCGTGATGTTTGGAGGCCTGAGAGTCAAATACTAATACTGTTTGAATCTATTATATTAAATATCTTTAAATCTGTACCACCATATAATATTTAGGTTTGTTTGTGTTTTCAGGATGGGGGCTGTTATGGTGATTTATTCTGTAAAGCATTGAAGACGTACAACATGTTGTGTTTTGGAATCTACCGATTAAGAGACGCACATCTGGGAGCACCCAGCCAGTGCACCAAACGGTGAGTGAACCAGCTTTACTAGCTTTACTAGGTTATTCAGGATTCACAGATGATTAGAAAGTTCAAAAGAACAGCATTTATTTGAAATATAATTTTTAAAATGATGTAAAACATCATGTTGTTTTTTTAGAATAGAGAAAAATCTGTATAATTCAGTCAATTGCAGGTATATAAAATTAATGAACAATACATGCTCAAAATATCAGTTGACGTTTTGCATTTTTAGTTATTACATTCAAAAATTACGTCAATAAAAATATTAAATATACAATTTATCAGTATAAAAAAATAATATTACATTTTCTGATCATATACTGTATATTGCAGTGAAAATTTAAACAAACTTGAATATTTAAAAATTTAAATACTTGAATGCTGTATTAATTTCTTTATATGTGTGTGTGCGTGTGTGTGTACATATACACACACACATATATATATATATATAGCAACACTAATTGAGCTTTTCAGTAGATTGTTTGTAACTTTGTTGTTTCCATTTTCATGTTAAATGAAACTATTGGCAAATATTTCCTCACAGTGGTGTGGATGTTTGTTTCTCTCGCGACAGATACGTGATTACGAACCCTCCCTACAACTTCGAGCTGGTGCCTACAGATCTGATCTTCTGTCTGATGCAATTCGACCACAACGCCGGCCAGACGCGCACCAACCTGTCCTCCCACTCCACCTTCTGTCCCAGCAAGAAGAGCCCATCCGCCCACTCAATCCCCTCATCCGCCCGGCCGGGCCGCAGCCGGAGCCGCGACCTGCGCGACAAACAGAAGTACGTTCCTCTGTAAGCATCTGTGGCGTTGAGCTGTGCCTGTGTGCACGCGTGTGTGTGTGTGACGCCTGACGCCACGGACTCATCCTTACGCTTCGGTATCACAAACGCAAATCCCGGACTTTATTTTTTTACACGTATCGAATGTTTACTTCGTACATCATCTTTAACATACTAGAAGTTACATCTGTATAAAGCACCGGCCAGCGTTTACACGACAAACCATGGTTTTGTTGAGGATCAGTACGTCTTACACGGGTAACACTGTGTTGGGTTAATGAATCAGTTTTACCATTTTGCACTTTAACTGCACTTTAATCCTACAGTTTGACAACAGCGACCTGACGAACGCTCGTGTGCTTCATCATCACATCACGCCTCTGTGCTTCTACATCCTGGTATTCCTGATATAACACGGCTGCTGTCTCATGTTACCCACCTACAGTGGCTCCAAACGTCTGACGGCTTGCATTTTTAGTTAATAAAAAATTACATTAAATTATTGCATTTTTTTTTGTTGTTGAAATTTTGAATTTATGCATTTTTTTTTTTTGCAGTGGAAATTTATTTTTTGCAAGTGTTTAGATTCACAACTCAAATGATGTAAAACAAACATTTTGTGGATTTTAGGAATAGAGAAAAATCTGTACAATTCAATCAATTCCAGATACATAAAATAAATGAACAATACATAGTAAAAATATACAAAATACAAAACAAATGCACCAACTATGAAGGACATGGATGGAAAAAGTGTACATATTTTAATTGATGTTTTGCATTTTTAGTTCATAAAAAGTCAATACAAATATTATTAAATTAATAAATATTACATTTCCTGATCATATAAATTGCAGTGAAAATTTAAATAAACTTGAATTTGTGATTTTTTTTTTAATTGCACTGGAAATTAATTTTTTGCAACAGTTTAGATTCAGAACTCAAATGATGTAAAACAAACATTTCATGGATTTTAGGAATAGAGAAAAATACGTAGAATTCAGTCAATTACAAAACATAAAATAAATGCACTAGAAATATACAAAATACAAAAAAAAATGCACCAAATATAAAGGACATAATTGATAAAATACTGTACATATTTTAATTGACCTTTTGCATTTTTAGTTAATAAAATATTAAAATATTACGAGTAAATAAAATATTAAATTAATAATATTAATAAATAATATAACATTTTCTGATAATATGAATTGCAGTGAAAATTTAAATAATCTTGAATTTATTTTTGCAATTTGTGTTTTTTTTTTACCATTTAGATTAACAACTCAAATGATGTAAAAACCATTTTGTGCATTTTAGGAATAGAGAAAAATCTGTACAATTTAATCAATTACAGATACATAAAATAAATGAACAATACATAAAAGAAATATACAAAATACAAAACAAATGCACCAAATATAAAGGACATGATGGATAAAGTACTGTACATATTTTAATTTACATTTGCATTTTTAGTTAATCAAATATTAAAATGTTACAAGTCAATAAAAATATTAAATTAATAATATTAATAAATAATATTAAATTTTCTAATCATATAAATTTCAGTGAAAATTTTAATAAACTTGAATGTATTTTTTTATTCACAACTCGAGTTTATTTTTTACTCTTTGTAATTTATTTTTTAACAATTTAGATTCACAACTCAAATGATGGATGGATTCTTGAAATAGATAAAAAATCTGTATAATTCAATCAATTGTGGATACATAAATAAATGAGCAATGAATACGCAAAATATACAAAATTTAAAACAAATGCACCAAATCTAAAGAGCATGATGGATAAAGTGTATGTATTTTAATTGAACAAAATCAGTTTCCGGTCAATGTCACAAAACATTTGATTAGTGAACTATTTTAGAAAACTCTAAAATCATTTTATGTCATGACATTTTATTTTAATTTTTGCAAAAAAAAGTAAAATTTTTCAATGTTTCCTCAGACATTTGGACCCACTGTACTTACACATCATTATATATGTGCTCATAAAGAATGTTGTTTTTATTTTCCATTCACTGCCTTCTTGAGACGACAGATGACAGAATGAGAGTTTAATCACATCAGCCTTGACAGAAACGCATAGCATACGCATGAAGACGCGCTACTGGACGTCTGCGAAACAAAGGCTAAACGTCAGCGGTGATTCAGGTTAATTGTGATTTAGAAACCCAAACTGAAGTGAAGCTAATGGAAACATCAGAAACATCCCGCTGAAGCATTATTCCTCAGTCCTCATGCTGGTTTAATGGGATTTTTGCAGCTGTCGCTCAGACGTTTCTGTGCTTCAAAAGAGTCATTTGACAAATGTTTTATCTTCCATTCAAAATATTTTCCATATTTCTAAGGCTGTTAAACTCTTTTGGACTGAACTCGATGTCCTGTTTGGTTGGTACAACTCACTTAATATATGAAAATGTTGCGATGCTGCAAGAATAAAGCTGTTTGATGAGCATTTGTAAAGAAGCAAGCAGGACGTTTGATTGCTTTCTATGTTTAATTCACGTTCATTGCTATAGTAAGACGCTTACACCAAAGTTTTGATTCTCTAAATATCAAGTGTAAGAGATTTTTCTTATATGATTCTAATGAACTAGTGTATGCGATATCTTAAACATAATAAAAGTATTTTTTTTTTCTGTATTGATGATGTGAAGTCTTTGCTTTTAAAACACTTAGAGCATCTGCTTTTCACCTCATTTTCACTGATAATCTTTCGTTATTAATTAAATGTTTTTATTTTTATTTTTTATTGTATTATTTATAATTATCATTTTTTTTATTTTTATAAATTGATCAATTATTTTCAAATTTTTATTTTATAATTTCACAATTTTAAAATTATTTTAATTATTTTATTCAATATAATTATAATTGTATTATTATTTAATGATTTTTTTTATAAATAACTTTTTAAACCTAAAGTACATCTACATTTGTAAAAACTTGCATATATTTTTTTATTTGATCATCTTTTAATTTTAGTTTGTATTTTATTATTTTAATAATT
>NW_015655581.1:392381-401697 GCF_001515625.1 Sinocyclocheilus rhinocerous | reverse complement strand
TTTAGTTAATCAAATATTAAAATGTTACAAGTCAATAAAAATATTAAATTAATAATATTAATAAATAATATTAAATTTTCTAATCATATAAATTTCAGTGAAAATTTTAATAAACTTGAATGTATTTTTTTATTCACAACTCGAGTTTATTTTTTACTCTTTGTAATTTATTTTTTAACAATTTAGATTCACAACTCAAATGATGGATGGATTCTTGAAATACATAAAAATCTGTATAATTCAATCAATTGTGGATACATAAATAAATGAGCAATGAATACTCAAAATATACAAAATTTAAAACAAATGCACCAAATCTAAAGAGCATGATGGATAAAGTGTATGTATTTTAATTGAACAAAATCAGTTTCCGGTCAATGTCACAAAACATTTGATTAGTGAACTATTTTAGAAAACTCTAAAATCATTTTATGTCATGACATTTTATTTTAATTTTTGCAAAAAAAAGTAAAATTTTTCAATGTTTCCTCAGACATTTGGACCCACTGTACTTACACATCATTATATATGTGCTCATAAAGAATGTTGTTTTTATTTTCCATTCACTGCCTTCTTGAGACGACAGATGACAGAATGAGAGTTTAATCACATCAGCCTTGACAGAAACGCATAGCATACGCATGAAGACGCGCTACTGGACGTCTGCGAAACAAAGGCTAAACGTCAGCGGTGATTCAGGTTAATTGTGATTTAGAAACCCAAACTGAAGTGAAGCTAATGGAAACATCAGAAACATCCCGCTGAAGCATTATTCCTCAGTCCTCATGCTGGTTTAATGGGATTTTTGCAGCTGTCGCTCAGACGTTTCTGTGCTTCAAAAGAGTCATTTGACAAATGTTTTATCTTCCATTCAAAATATTTTCCATATTTCTAAGGCTGTTAAACTCTTTTGGACTGAACTCGATGTCCTGTTTGGTTGGTACAACTCACTTAATATATGAAAATGTTGCGATGCTGCAAGAATAAAGCTGTTTGATGAGCATTTGTAAAGAAGCAAGCAGGACGTTTGATTGCTTTCTATGTTTAATTCACGTTCATTGCTATAGTAAGACGCTTACACCAAAGTTTTGATTCTCTAAATATCAAGTGTAAGAGATTTTTCTTATATGATTCTAATGAACTAGTGTATGCGATATCTTAAACATAATAAAAGTATTTTTTTTTTCTGTATTGATGATGTGAAGTCTTTGCTTTTAAAACACTTAGAGCATCTGCTTTTCACCTCATTTTCACTGATAATCTTTCGTTATTAATTAAATGTTTTTATTTTTATTTTTTATTGTATTATTTATAATTATCATTTTTTTTATTTTTATAAATTGATCAATTATTTTCAAATTTTTATTTTATAATTTCACAATTTTAAAATTATTTTAATTATTTTATTCAATATAATTATAATTGTATTATTATTTAATGATTTTTTTTATAAATAACTTTTTAAACCTAAAGTACATCTACATTTGTAAAAACTTGCATATATTTTTTTATTTGATCATCTTTTAATTTTAGTTTGTATTTTATTATTTTAATAATTTAATCAAAATTATTAGAATTGTGTTCAATTATAATTTTTTTTTATATAAATTGATAAATATTTTTTAAAACTAAGTTCAAATACATTTGCAAATAATTGCATTTTTTAAATTTTATAATTTAATTTTAGTTTGTATTTTATGATTTTAATAATTTAATGATTTTTGTAAATAAATTGATAACTACTTTTTTTTTAAACCTAAGTACAAATGCATTTCATTTTATAATTTTTAAATTTTAGATTTTATTATTTTAATTGTAATGATAATAAATATTTTTTGTAAATTGCTAAATTTTTATCTTATGCACAAATATAAATAAGTATATATATATATATATGTCTGTCTGTGTGTGTGTGAAAACAAGATGATTGAGATTCCTCAGAAAATCAGGATGTTTGAACTTACTCCATTTACTCTCTCTTTAAAGTGCGCCCTGCAGGACGAATAGAGGGGTTTCAGGTATGGAACTAAACGCATGTCATTACTGCAACCATCTCTCATAATTCAGATGGTTATGAGCTGAAAAGTGCATTGAACCCGTCATGCCAGCATTAATTCTTTGCTTTCTGACTGAAAGCAAAGCAGCTTTTGGCCGTTCTGCTGAAGGTCATCTCTGCAGTGCATGCGTCACTGGATTCAGGGCTCTGCTGTAGTTCAGTAGCTGTCTTGATCTCTTGATATTTATGATCTGTCATAACACTGAGAATGCTTTTACCATTGCAACCGTCTGTAGAGATTTAGCTCACGTGTCATGTAGTATGCATGGTTTTGGTTTCCAAATATATGAGCATGATTACAACTAAATCATTTGAAAAAAGTCTTTACAATGCAAATGATCTTGCCTTCACCAAAAAACAAAAAAAACATATTGCATTTAAATTATACAACAACAACAACAAAAAAACAGTCACACACACATATATAAATGCACAAAAAATCTACAAAAATATTGCTGAAAATGTTCTAGTGACGTCACTGGAGAAACTGCTCTTGTTTTTTATTTTTTTTTATTTTAACCAAATATTAAGTTTGTTGAATTGTACCAAAATATCCCATCTTGATGACTTCACTTATGACTTTTTAAAAAAAAACTAAATTTAACTTGTTTTTACTGGTATATTCAATGTTAAATTACATATTTTGCATTTAAATAATAAAAAAACACTTAGTCACACATACATATAATTACACCAAAAATATTCACAAAATATTGCTGAAAATTGTCTGGTGAATTCACTGGAGAAAGTGCTGAGAAAGTGTTTTGGCTGTTATACATTTATATACATTTATTTGGCTAGTATACATTTATTTATAGTATTATAGTTTTTGATCATATTTTGAATTTAAAAACTTTTACATTTAGAAAATAAAATTAGCTTTTATTTTGATATATTCTGTTTTCATTAAAGTTGTAATAATTTTTGTCAATTTTATTAGTGGTTTTTTGTCTATATACAATTATTTAATTGTAGTTATTTTAGTACTTCAACAAACTAAATGAAAATTTAGTCTTAAAATCGTATCTGTTACCATGACTTACTGATCATACAACTTTTTACAATGCTGAAATAAAAAAAAATGTTAATGTAAAGTTTATTAAATGTTACTGTTTATTTTATTTCACGTAAGGAACATTTAACCCTGCTCTAAATGCAACACGTACTTCTGAATTGAAACATTTCAAAACTCCTCAGTGCATGAGACAGAGCTTGCATATGTAACGTTTGCTTTCACACACTTGTGTAGATCTTGCTTCAGGCGTACAGTAAATGATGTCAATCATTCTGCAGATAAAAACTGGTACACTGATGAACCCGAGAACTGCTTCCCCAGAAACACGCAAAGCAAACACACCAGCACACACACAGCCAATCAGATCAATCAGTTCAAATCCACCAGCAACATCATCCAGCCAATCAGAGAAGTGGAGGAGGAGCCTTGAGACGACATCATCCACACACAGTCTGAATCCTTGCTGGAAATCAACCATAAACGACGGCAGAGATGGAGTTCAGTGGTTCTCAACTGGTTTTGCTGCTGGAGATCAAATGGTGACCCAACACTGTTTATCATAAAGATGAAATTCTGATGGTTTCATGATTCTAGCAGCCAATAATTTGCACAAAACTCATTGTGGTCAATCTGATTTTTGCTGCAAGTGAACCCGTTTTTAATGTCTTGGATGTACACGAAAACATTTCCACTTCAACTTAAAGACATAAAATCAGTTGCCTTAATCTCATATAACCTCACAAATGAAATTTAATTGAAATTAGTTAAATTATTTTGATTGATGAGCCATTGCAGCATTAAAAAAAAATGATCACTTTTTCATCTGAAAGGGAAAGTTTATTCAAGTAAAAGGAATTTATTTTGTTTGAAAACTTTTCAGAGAAATATTTATGTTTTATTAGAAATAGATATGTAGGTTTCATAAAGTTTTTGAGCAATCATGAGTTATAAAGTCAAAGGAATTGAAATTACATTTATTCCAGTGGGGTTAATACTGGAAATGCTCAGATTATATGTTCTTATAAAATTCATACAATGATATATTCAGATAACTTCTAATCAATATTGAAAAAAATATATTTTGCTTTTTTTTTGGTTCATGAGTCATTTTAAATTTCAAATAATTTTTTTATTTTTTAATTAATCAAAAAGGGTTAAATGCATGGTAATGTTGTTGATCAGATCCAATATGGTTTTAGTTGAAAAATATTAGGTTTTGACTTTTTTATAAAGCAACGAATCTTGAAATCGCATACAGATGTGAAAATCATACAGATTTGAATGCATTATGACGGGTAAATAGGGGAACAAAAAACATGTTGCCATGCCCTATTGATTATATATATATATATTTTTTTTTACTGTGTATTTTTATTCATCGTTGAGAGCATCACATAAAATCTGTCTATATTGGATTGTGTGCATTTCATTACCTGCATCAAGCATTGTTGTTCCTTACCGTCCATGACTTGAAAAACACATGTACAATACATTTATGGATCGTGACCAGTTGAGAACCACTGGTTTTAGAAATAAGTATCAGAATCGCTAAATAGAGCGTTATAAATATAGAAGAGATGAGCGTAGAATATACTGCACTGTAGATGACAGAAAACTCCTCTAACTCAGCTAAATATGTATGAAGAAGTTTTCCTAGACATTTGCAGGCACATCATTGGATTGACATCACTCTACACTCACGCAACAGCATACGGTTGTCATTATCGGTGGGAAATCAGCCAAAGAGCATCAGTGTTTGATCTGGTTAAACGCCGCAGGTCGCGCAGAGCAGGCGCAGGTCCTCCCTCGGTCCGGCTCGGGATTGGCGATAGAATCCTAAACCAATCCACATGCTGGACAAATGAAACCTAGAAAATAAACTATGATTATAGCTGGATCAAATGGCAGCTTCGCCGTGTTCTCGTACCAATGATTATGCACTGTAGCAATAAATATGCTGTTTCACATGAGATTTGTCTTGATAACCGTGCATTTATTGGGTTTTACCTCAGTAATGCATTGTGAGGTTTAATCAGCTTCATGTTAGTAAGATGAGGATGGAGGTTAAAGTTCATGGCCTGTATAATCTTCAACGTCTTTTTGCGAACAATGAAACACATTCCACAGCTTGTGCTGATAGATTTGATCTGCAGTGTTTCTTCAGCTCTTTGCTTTCAATCTGAGCTTTTTACTGTTAATAACTAAGCGCTGTAAATCATTTTATATGCATTTATTTGTTGCCTTGAGCTTCTGTTCACTTCTTCAGTCATTCCAGTGTTGCATATTAAACTCTGATCAGGTTAAACGTGTGCTTGATTTATATATGCGTCACATGAGCCTTAACAGAGCTGATCTGAGATCAGCAGAGCCGGACTCGAGGAAGGACCCGCAAAAGACCCGCTCCAGCGAAAAGTGGCCCTAAAATCAACAACAACAACAACAAAAATCATGCAACAAAGTTCAATATTTAAAGACTGGATGACTGAAAAGTGGCATGAATTTGTGCAAGGTGTTTGATTAGTGTGTATAATTTTAGTGATTCACACAAGCAGACGTATTTAAATGAAAATGTCTTAAGCATTAAGTGCGAATCTTGCGGTTTAATATGCTGAATGAAGAGAGAAATGAGAGAAAGATGAACATCTTGTGTGCTGCTGGAGTATTTAACATGATAAACATGGCAACGCAGATATAAATACAATATATTATAATGTACAAAAGGCTGTAAATAAAGTGTACATGATTTTATTTTGTATTTTCACAGAATAAATATGGATGTATTAGTGTTGGTAACTGTGTAGTTATTTGACTATTTTATTCATCTACAGACAGTATCTGTACAAACCTGGAGTGAGGAGCTACAGGTGAGATAAATGACCTGTAAATTGTGCACTGTAAATCTACTTAATAAATAAATAAATATTAAGTGATATATTAAAAACATATTAAATTTCATAATAATAAAAATTATTAAAAAAATTATATATAATAGATATTAAATATATATTTAATTATAAAATAGTAACAAAAATATAATTTGTTGATTTTGGGCTGAAATATGCCTTTCACATGTTCTTGACAGGTTTCAGGACAGGTTACTATTTTTCTTCATATCTGGTATGATGCCAAACAACTGGCATATTCAAAAAACAACAACAACAACTATTCAGTCAAGAAACTCAATGTACACACTCCATTAGCAGAGTTCATGTCAGAGCGTCGCACCAGACACGAGTCAATGTCACGACTGATCCCGTCCAATCAGCCGAGACACAAACAGCATCCTGCATCTCCACAAACTCCTGCATCAGCACCACGGCAATCACCGTCTCCATGACGACAGGATGCTTTCCATCCATCAGCGGCAGTCCAGATGAGCAGGTCCTTTAGCAAAAACAAACTGCTCATTACGGAGTGTCCGGCTTAATTAAGTGGCCTGCACCTCCTGTCAATACAGCCGTCATCAGTCTGAGATCTTAACAACTGCTTCATGGCCATTAGTCAAACAGACCCTGAAACCAGCGACCTCTGGGCTCCCACATCAGCCCATCTGACAAGAACGGGCAAACCTTTATTCTCCTGATAAGAGAACCATGGTTCATTTAGTGGATCTGACAGCAGCTCTGATAATGCAGGAAAACGCTAACGAAGCGCAGCAGAGAATACTGTGGCCTGACGTCCATCTCAACTACCTGTACATACACCACTAATGAAGCCACATTAACACAGGACTCTGCTATTGCTCAGAGGTTTCTCTTTAATATCTAAGGAGACTTACATTAAATATTAAATAAGAAATTATCAAGTTTATCTCAGCTGTTTCCTCTTAAAGGGACAGTTCACTCAAAAATGAAATGCTGTCATTTACTCACCCTCATGTCGATCCAAACTTTTATTACTAAAGTTAGTCTTACGTTTGATTTATAAAAAGACACGTGAAGCACGAGCTGAAGCTGGACGTTTGTACAATTAGACTAAAAGAGCTTTAACTTGATAAAAAACTCAGAACTATCAATCATGTTGATTGTTTAGAAACACGTGAGGAAATTTGTGCATCAAATATGACACAGTAGCTTTATATACTGTTGCATATATAAAAGCGTCTTCCATATCATAAGGTCAAAGTTATAGTTGTTCCCTGCAGCGATAGAAACCTCTGAGGCCTGAGTGATTCTGTTCTCAGAGCCAAAGGCCGTCCATCCATTTTACATGAGCGGAGAGAATCCACACAGCCTCACAAACATCACAAATGGATTTCAGAGTTTACAAGCTGGTAAAATGCCAGTGTGCTTTCAGAAAACTTACTCATAAAACTCAACACCAGTAAACAGAGATGTAGCATGAAGTCAATTAGACTTAAATAGGGGTATTTATAGCGTTTTTTTTTCTTCTTTTTTTCTACCATTTATAAAAAGCAATGTTCAAAACTATTGTAAGATGCCACACACACACACACACACACACACACACACACACACACTGCATGATGCAAATGTAAATGTGAATATAAAAATAGAGATTTGATAGGCAAAATGATTGATGCAAAATGCAATGAAATGATCGAAAAATTCTATTTAAAAAAATTCTAATAGACAAAATTAATTTTATTTTAAATTTTCTAATAAAAAAAACCTCTAAAAAGGGTGTAAAAATGACCCTAATTTTATACATTTTCACAATTTTCTTATTAAAAACAAAAACACTAAGAAATGCAAAGTGACTACTTTTTCCAATTTTAAAACTATATAACCGAGTCACTGTTGATGAATAAAGAGGGAGGAAATATCAAAAACAATACAAAATGTATGTGAACAAATGTCTCTAGTGATCTCAAATCATAAATACCATGATAACTGAATTATGACTGTGCATCATTTAGAACTGAGAATGACTTTAAATTAGGACTTAATTCCTGAATTTGAATCGAGTTGGCCCAGCAAACAGGATGCAGAATTCTAATTCAAATTTGAAATGAAAATGGAATGGAATTCAAACAAATTCAGATGAGTTCTGTAAGTGCCATTTCTAATAATACATTATTTTTTATACAGTGTGATATACCCATAAACCATACAAAGAAAATGTAGGATACTTCCAGAAACATTACATTATATGAATAATCACTGTTTGAAATGCTACCTATAGAAATGTGTATTTAAGTGATATATTTAACTTTCATTTAGCATTCGTTTCCCAGAATTCCCAAATGAAGCCCTTCTGTCTTTTCTCAGACAGAGTTCTGAAGTTTCTGATGTTGTTGTGTTGGACTGTTGTGTGATTTTATCTTTACATCGTTCTTGTGGCGCGTGACCAATTGAATTCAAATTCAGAACCTAAAACTCAACAATGCAACATACAAATGACATACATACGGTATAGTGAAGATACTTTTAAATGAAATACAAATGACAAATGCATACAACAACATTTAAAAATTAAACATTGAAATGAAAACAAAAAAATAAAGCTAAAAACAATTCAAAATATTAAAAGAACAAACGGTATGAGTATAATAATGATTCTAACATAACACTAAGCCAAACACCAAAAAAAAAATTTATAGATAAGATACGGTACATACTTCGAAAGTTGGTGATTTCAGACTTGGCTTTTCTTTACTCAATCACGCCAAATTGTTCACATTTCAAAATGTCTGCCTTCAGTTCTTCTACTGCAGTAGACTCTCCTCCAGACAGGTAAAAGCGCTCGTGACACCACCTAGTGACAGGAGTGTGTCATGAACATTCAGAAATACACACAATAACCTAGGCAGAATTAATAAATATAAAATTAAATTGAGATCAAAATGGATTTACTTTCTTAATAAATGTCATTTATTTTGCACAATTCACCAGTACAAATTATTCTAAAGAAAAATATAGATTGTTTTCATAATCTTTTATCAAAATCCAGTAACTTTCCCTGTGTCTAAAACCATTTTTTTCCTAATGTAACTAAGGCTCTGCAGGTGGGAAAAACAGTGAAAATAATGTTCCACATTTGATTTTTCCTGCTATGTATTCAGTTTTCCTCAAAAGATGTCACTAAGAAAAAAAGAAAGAAAGAAGAAGAAAAGCCTACACTTAGGTTAAATGCAAATGTGGATGGATCAAAACAGATTTATTTAATGTTTTATATATATATATATATTACATTTACATTTAGTCATTTAGCAGACACAAAGAAAAACAAGTAGATAGAATAGAAAAAATAGAAAGCTAGTGTTTGTTTGTTTTTTGTTGTTG
>NW_015655581.1:387613-392319 GCF_001515625.1 Sinocyclocheilus rhinocerous | reverse complement strand
GTATTATATATAAAATTATAAAATTAAATTATTTATAAAATGTTATAAATACACACACACACACATATTATTATTATTAACATTATGTATAATTTTATATAAATTAACTTTTATATGAGTATTTACATAAGTGTTTTAGCTATTAATATTTCCCACAAATTATAGAAAACTATTTATTTGATCGTTTTATTTTACTATCTATAGATTGAATTACTGATATAGACATTTAATATGGTAAAAAAAAAAAAAAACTATTTTCATGCTAGGTTAATTTTATATAATACCATGTCTTTTTTCACACAATTTTATGTTGATTTATAAAGAACTACTGCATGAGACTGTGTAGTTTAGGTGTGTTGATAAATAGCGCATTTCTTATACAACTTACGTTCCTATATCTTGTGGGTCGGTGAGTCGGACTCACACAGGCTCAGTCGACGCCGCTGGGCTCGTTGTGAAGTGCAGGTCACGGTGAGGAGATCAGATCCAGACTTTGAGGTGTGAAAGACTGTCATCATGTGTTAATGTGAGCTGTGACATGCCAGTCGAGCTCTGCAGGCGTCTCACAGAACCTCACAGCGAGACCGAGCCGGACCCAGCTGCTCCCGCTGACCTGAGCACACGCATGCGACGCCGTGTTAATGTGTGTGAAGCTCGAGGGACGTTATGGACGGTCAAAGCCTCATCTCAGAAAGACATGTCACTGCTGTCGGCAGCTCTCACTACACATGCATCTCTTTATGGCTGAGTAAAAGCCTTTTAAAAGATTTAATGTGTCATTTCATCAGTGTCTCAGCAATGGATGCTCTGCAGTGAATGGGTGCCGTCAGAATGAGAGTCCAAACAGCTGATAAAAACATCACAATAATCCACAAGTAATCCACAGCACTCTGAGACAGTGTGCTGAGACATTGCTGAGACACTGATGCAATGCTACATTTCTCCAAATCTGATGAAGAAACAAACTCATCCTAATCTTGGATGGCCTGAGGGTGAGTACATTTGCAGCCAGTTTTAATTTTTTGGTGAACTATTCTTTTAAGCTTAATCAACAGGATTTGCGGAAAATAATTCTGACAGTAAAAAGCAAAAATAGCATTTTCTGTAATGCACTTACAAGTGCATTGGGATAAACATAAAAAACACACAAAGAATGAATTGTGCCCACTGAATGCATAATTTGCACAATAAAATAGCACCTGAATGACAATTTATGCAAATCAGGTAATCAGATGAAAACATGCATGCAAATCAGGTGCAAAAAAAGAGTGTTCAAGGTAATATGCACGTCACATTTTTCCATATTGCAGGCCGGTTTCTGAGTGCTGTTATAATGCATAGTACAAAAGCACTTTTGTCTTTATTTGCCCAGATTTCAGGTTTGTGTTACTGTATATTTTAACCTTCCAGAGCAGAATGACAGGCACTGACTGTAATAATACTTTAGATTTGATCAGAGAGCCTCTGCTGCAGCCACTCGAGCCAAACACACCTGCTGTTACTGCCGCTCACACACAAAACCAAGAAACTTTAATTGGTTTGTTAATTGATTTTCTTGTCAAGCATTAGTACCATGATGGATGGTTAATTTTCTGCCAGTGCTGAACACACACACACACACACACACACACACACAGCAGATCTCCAGCAATCCAGCCTATAATACTGCTCATCCACAGTCAGATGTGGGATTTTTCTACTTCCTGATGGGAATTCTTACTTCCTTAAAGGGTTTCCAGTGCCTGATGATTGAAAGATGACATACAGTATAAAGAGAGGTTTTTTGTTTGTTTGTTTGTTTGCTTTTTACAGTAGCAGGGGCTTTGGTGGTCAATTGTCTATTAGCAACCAAAATGTGAATGATAGAAGATGCTCTGAAATGCCAGACTTAGCAACATGAAACATAATTTACAGGGTTGCGCACACTTACATTGGCAGACAAGTTGTATCTTTATGTAATATATAGTAACGTCGACCCTTTGATGCATTTTATTTGCATGTTTGTCATTAGCAGTGAGTTTGGAATTACAGCCTCTGTATATCATTTTATCGAAAACAATTTTAATTTTTTTTAAAAACATAACACAATTTCTTGCATAATAATATAATTGTATGCACACACTGCTGTTCAGTTTGGCATCAGACGTTTCTTCTGCTCATCAAGGCTGCATTTATTTGATCAAAAACACAGTAAAAACAGTGAAATTGTGAAATAATATTACAATTTAAAACAGCTGTTTTCTATGTGAATATCTGTTAAACTCTAATTTATTTCTGTGATGCGCAGCTGTATTTTCAGCATCATTACTCCAGTCTTCAGTGTCACATGATCTTCAGAAATCATTCTAATATGCTGATTTGCTGCTCAAGAAACATTTCTGATTATTATCAATGTTGAAAACAGTTGTGCTGCCCAATATTTTGTTTTGCATTTTTTATGATTCATTTTATTTATTGAATAATTTTTCAAAATAAAAAATGTATTTTTACTTATCATCATCATCATTATTATTTTAAGAACAGCATTTATTTGAAATAGAAACCTTCACTTTTGATTAAATTAACGTGTCATTGCTGAATAAAATTATTAATTTCTTTAAAAAAAAACCTTACTGACCCCAAACCTTTGAATGCTTGTTTATATTACTGATATTACTCATATTAATAATAAATTATATTAATATTTACTCAGTTTTTTTAACCTTTATTTTACATTCATGTTTTGAAAAAGTATTTCGTGTTGATGATGTTCTTCTGAAGTAAGACTCAAAGTGAAGGAGAAAATGGTTCATAAGTTCAGGATTGTCCTGGATCTCCATCTCTGAAGACTGACAGTCTGTTTTGCTGTTCAGTGTCAGAGTCACTTATTAGAGAAGATCCCTCAAACCAGAACATACTGAGGCTCTCCGCACGGCTCTCTTTGAATCATCACCCTGATTCAGAACATATTGCCTTTTCAATATTGTTTATGAGAGTGAAAGCCTGTCCAAATCTGACCTGCCAATGAACTCCTACAGGGGGTTAAACTAATAAAAAGCAGAGAAAGTTCATAATGCTTCTCAGAGCCTGCAAGACTCGGCCTTCTCATTTCTTTAAGGAAAAGTGATGCATTGTCTTTTCCAAGATTTAAAGGAATAAATCAGCCAAAAATGATCCTTCTGTCATCATTTACCCTCATGTTGTTCCGAACCCATGGAGGCCAGTTTAAACCCCGTGATACAAAACATAATTGCAACTTTTTAATCTCACATTCAGACTTTTGTTTCCCTTGCAATTCTGAGAAAAAGAAGATAAATAGAAGATGTATAACGAGATATAAAGTCCAAAATGCGACACAAAGTCTGAATTGTGGAATATAACTCAGAATTGTGAGATACAAATTACAAGATATAAACTCGCAATTGCAAGAAAAAAAGTCGAAGTTGTGAGAAAAAAGTCACAATTACCTTTTTTTTATTCTGTGGCGAAAACAAAAAAGTCAGAATTGCGAGATGTAAACTCAGGATTACAAGAAAAAAGACTGAACTGTGACGTAAACTCTGCATTTTGAGATTTATACACCAAATTGTGAGACGTAAAGTCTGAATTACAAGATGTAAAGTCAAAATTGCGAGACGTAAAGTCTGAAACGCAAGACGTAAAGTAAGAATTTCGAGACATAAAGTCAGAATTGAGGCGTAAAGTCAGAATTGTGAGATGTAAGGTCTGAATTGCGAAACAAACTCTGAATTGTGAGACGTAAAGACCGAATTGTGAGAAAAAAAGTCAGAATTGTGACTTTTTTATATTTTATCCCGTGACGAAAATAAGCTTCAACACAAAACTGTATGACTTTCTTTCTCTTTAGAAAGAACCTGTTAAGAACCTTCTACCTAACATCTCATTTGTGTCAGACTGACAGACTGTTTAATTTTTGGTTGAATTACTCATATAATGCTCTTCCCTCGCTGGTGTTCTTCGGGTCGCTTGTTTAACCTTAAGAAAAATAGCCGGACGTCTCTTGTGTTGTTCGTTTGACCTTCATACTGCGGCACAGCTGCGCAGAGGATCCAGGACTACAGTGTATCAGACTGCACTGATGTTGTTCATCTGTCAGGGATTCTTTCATTGACAGATTGATCAGACGCAGACACAGCAGAGCTCAGGTATGTTGGGATGCAGCATCTGGTCACCCTCAATCACTCGCACGTGTCCTGCAGGACTGACAGGTTTCATTAGCACAGGCCTGGGGACAGTTATTACCCTGATAAAACCAAATCACAGCAGAGGAAATTGAATTCTAGAGGACATCAGTTCTCACGGAGAGAAGCTCGGATGCCAGACGAGAGACTGAATGAACGTCAAAGATATTTCTGCAATTTGCGATAGAGCAGGACACACTCCAGCGCTGGCGAGCCGAGATAAGGAAACCTGGAACATCCAGAAAAACCGCTGACGCTGACAGTTTGTTTTACTGCTTCCGAGTTAATTGAGCAGCAGATCGTCTGTTAAAAACACTTTCCAAAGGGAATTCACCAAGACTTAAAGGCACAATATGTAATTTTTCGCCACTAGAGGGCGCGTATTCAAAACAAACAAAGAGACAAAGGCGTAGTTTGATGACGCCGTGACTGAGTGTGAATTCATGGGAGTTGAAGTCTTCCTCCCCACAGCCGATGCAATCCGACGGGACTCGGGCAGAAATCATGTTCATGGATGAGCTAATG
>NW_015655581.1:386246-386796 GCF_001515625.1 Sinocyclocheilus rhinocerous | reverse complement strand
ACAAAACCGGAAATCGAGGGGTTATGACGTCATTGGCAGGCGACACAATGACACTATGGTCATTGTGCTCCGTGTCACTAGTTAAAATTGCTTATTTCTCTGGATTTAAACATTCTTCGAAACATTTGGGATAATGTAAGTACACAAGTCAGCAAAATATATAACATTGTTCTAGTGGTTTTTGGATATTTTAATAAAAAAATCTTACATATTGTGCCTTTAATCGCTGCTGATAGTGTAGCAGTCGATTTTGCATTATATCGGCACAAAAATTACATGAAACACATTTTAGGACACACTTTAAAAATGTAAATGCAATTTAGAAACTTTGTGTTTTCTCACAAATTTGCGTTCCCGAGAAACTTTGTGTTATCTTGCAAAACATTTGAAATTAAAATACATAAATATATATTTTTTTTATTTAAATGATTAATTAATTAAAATAAATTAATTTCATTTTAATTTAGCAAAAACTTATTTCTGATTTCTTTCCAACTAATTTGGGGGGACAAATATAAACCACACATGTTCTTGACCAATTCGGGAGATT
>NW_015655581.1:381026-385830 GCF_001515625.1 Sinocyclocheilus rhinocerous | reverse complement strand
CACTTACCAAAAAAAAAAAAGTTGTGTTCCCCTGAGAAACTTTGCATTCTCTTGCAAAACATTTAAATTACTAAAATTAATTAATTAATTAAAATAAATAAATATATAAAATATTATAAAATACATCAACATGTTCTTGACAAATTTGGGCGATTCACTTATAAAAAAAAATTGGTAACACTTTACTTAAAGCCATTATATATAATGCATTATAATAGTATTTTTAATTAATTAATTATGCCTTGTAATGCAAATTATAATGCATTGTATGAGCTCATGAATAACGGTAACAGTTATAACTTATCTATTCATTGTTACACCTTTAGAAAGCATAATGCATAAAAACACATGACAAACAAACCTTCAAATATTATAATGCTTTTTAAATTTGGTTACAAATATTTATGAAAAGATATCATGCATTACAATGTACATTATGAATACCTTTATAATGCATTATACACAAAGGCTTTACCACAAAATCTTATGCATTAATTTTGAACGACTGGAAAGGTCGTGGAAAAGTGTGGGAACCCCGAAAGCTCTTGCCATTTGTTTGCATCATGCACCAGACGGGTCGTCAACAGACGTCTGAGGTTCAGGGTGACGCTACTTTCCCAGGCTTTAATTCAATTTTCTTCTTCTATTATTATCTTCCTCGCTGATGATGAAGAGAGCTGTTTGAAAAGAGCAGCGGTGAGCAGAGAGTCTCACACCACTGCAATTACTACAGCGACATTAGTCCACTGCTAATTAAGATCATGAGCCATTCATCCTCATTTAGACTAAATTTACTGCCAGGAAAATCTGCTAATTACTGCCATTACTCATCTGTTCAGAGGAGTTCAGATCACACATAAAGTGTGCAGCACATATGGAGAGTCCAGCATCACAATCACTGGCATTATTATACAGCAATATAACTCACAATGAATCAATCACGTGTGACCGAAAGAATGTTTCTGTTTTGGAGCTTGTGTCAGGTTTACCTCATCAGTGTGTGTCCAATTCAGTGTATTTGGTCAGATACGTTCAACCTACATAGACAGAAAGCATTGCGTTAATATTGCATCAAATACATGAAAAATAAAACTGCACTCTTCGAAGTTTGAACATTTGAGTTTGGAGGTTCAGTGCTTTTGCAATGCAAGAAACTTTGCTTTTGCTCGCAAAACTTCTGAGGTAGGAGGAAAAATTTATTTCAGCATTTTTGCACAACGTTTCTCAGGGGAATGCAAAAAAAATGCAAACTGTTTTGACTAAATCTGTTTGGAATAATTGTGATTTTTTTTCATTCAAATGTTTTTTGAAAGAAGTATCTTACTGCTGACCAACTCTGCATCTATTAGATAAAAATACAGTAAAATTGTGAAATATTATTGCTATTTAAAATAGCTGTTTTATATGTGAATATATTGTAAAGTATAATTTATTCCTGTGATGTAATGCTGAATTTTCAGCATCAGTACTCCACTTTTATTTCTATTTATTTTCTTTTATTTATTCATTTGTGCATACATTTTCTGTTTGAGTATGGAACAGTTTTCTGACTGAACTTGCAATCCACATTTAATCAATCCAGACACCAAAGGTGTGATATATATATTGGAAATAGTCACTCAGACTCCTATGTTGTGACTATTCACAACACAATCCAGCCTCGTGTACCTTCTAAAGCCTGAGATGAGGGTGAAATGTCAGCCGTTTCTCGCTGTGACTGTGACTCCCATCAGAGCAGATTTATAACCTCCCAGATCAGATCCGCTGTGAAGAGACAATATGAGACTTTATTAAGACACCGTGATCCATGAGCTCACAGAGAGGACAGCAAACACAACAATAGACGAGGATCACTCAGCTTTAAAACGAGTCTTGAGACAAACACACACACTGAAGTCTGTCAAACACTCCCAAACCTGTCAAGATCATCTGTGGGTCATTTTCACCCCAAAATCAAATGGAAAGAAATAAGAATTTGTTCTTTTTGCTTAATGAAAATTTAAACACTTCTTTTTAGACATTATTTTCATTAGACATTTGACATTTAAACTTCATTTTCTTAGTTGTACTCCATTTAATTTATGCTAATTTAAATAAAATCACTGTAGTACAACTTTTTTATAAAATGAAATACAAGCAAAATCAAATGGAAAGAAATAAGAATGTTTTTCTTAATGTAAATTAAACCAATTTAAATATTTATTTTAGACATTATTTTCATGAAAATTAAACACCCTTTGCAAAGAATACAAAATAAAATAAATCAAAATAAAAAAAAAAGATTCTGGTTACTGAAATAAAAAAGGTACAGTAAATAGTACAAATAGTACAGTATTTATATATCATTATAATATCTCTTGTATAATATCATTGTAGTACAACGTTTTTATAAAATAAAATACAAGCAAAATCAAATGGAAAGACATTTTTGCAAATAATATACTAAATAAAATAAATGTAAATAAAAAATTGTAAAATTAAATAAAAAATGATTTTGATTACTGAAATGCAAAAAAAGATTATCATTTAAACTGTACAGTATTTATATATCATTATAATATCCGATGTACTACATTTAATTCATGCTGATTTAAATTTAATCATTGCAGTACAACAATATACAACAAAATACTGTTTTACAATGATGAGATGGAGCAATAAGCTTAAAAAAAAAAATCATAATGCACAAAATCTTATTGTTCCCAAAATATAATTTGTTACATTTATACTAGTGTTATGTTGTTGTGGTTCGCGGGTGCATCATGTTGGATTATAATGAGTTTTGTCAGACTCTCTAATGGAGATTACCTGTCAATAACGGAATACGGTCCTTGAGGGGGCGGGATGAGCGGGCTGAAGGTGAAAGATGATTGGTTAGACAGGAGCTGTGATTGATGGCTTCAGTAAACGGCTCTGTCGGCACTCAGATGTATATGATGTTGAACCAGGACAGACTGGGTCAGATGAACTTCAGGTTCTGTACTAGATGAATATCTGCAATGCAGATGGGAATGCTAAGAGATTTATTATAGTAAGCTAAGAGAGCATTATAGTAGATGCCCTCCTACAAGCAAAAGGCAAAATCACAAAGGCGAATCAAAATAAATGAATTTTTACATATAATTTATATATATATAACATGATATACCGTCAAACCGAAATTTATTCAGACACCGTCAACGTTTCACACATTATCACAGTTTATTCGCTATAGTTTAGAAAATGGTAATAAAATATGACAAGAACTCAGAGTTAAACTGTGTCAGAACAAATTCATCTTGATAATGTCAGATAACACTTAAGCAAAACATGGTCAAGTCAAAGTGTCTGAATCATTTTTGGTCCCAAATTTTTATCAGTTTTACTGGTAGTCCACTGTATGAAGAATTGTTGGGTATAATATGTCACAGTTTACTTTATTTTACTATCCTCACTTACATAAATGAACTATAGTGTCCTGCACCCACTAGTAAAAAATATAAAAAATTATATCTAGTGTCTGAATAATTTTTGGTTTGACTATATATACATACACACACACACACGCACACAAGGCTATATAATTATACAATTAATTTCTCATTTAATTTAATTATCTTTTATCAGTGTTTGTCATCTACCACATATACAGTATATACATGTACACGCTGTATATGGTGAATGATAAAGCAAGTAAGATTAATAGCAGAGAGGACCATTTAAGTATAAAATAAATAAATAAATAAAACGAAATACTTTCATGCTACTCAACAGATTCTCACTAGATGAAAACAGAAAGAATCAAAGAATCAAACCCTCATTATTGAGTCTCTGCAGCTCTAAGGCCGGATCTCATGTTCTTGATCCCGTCTCTTGGCTTTCAAGTATTCAGTTTAAAGCCAGTGTCCTTTCATTTCCTCCAGCCTATGTTAGGAGAAACAATAAAGTTGATACTTAGATAAACTCCATTAAATCTCCTGAGCTTTGTAAGAGCAACATCTGAGCAATAAAATGTACCTCTGAGAAGATTGACAAATGTTTATCTGTTCGATCACACACACACACACATATATATATATTTTTTTTCCCCCAGACTCCAGATACACTGAGCTGTCAATATTCTCCAGAAGACACATTCAAACCTGTCTCCATGTCTGCAGATGACTAACCAGCTCTGTGTTTGACATTATTATTCATTCTCACATAGAAACAGTGTTAACAGCATAAATCTCCCCTGACATTCACTTCAAAGGGAACACGAGGGTTTACCGACGCCAACAACCTCTCAACCCATCCGCTTCTGTGGAGACCGACTCAATCTCTCAAACAGCATTAACAATACCGGGATGTCCGAAAGAAAGAGCCTGTGATGAAATATCCATCAGCGTATGAGGAAAACTACCATCATCACTCCTGACAGAGTTTGAGTTGTGTTTCTTCCTGGAGTCCGTCTGTCAAAGGTCATTCATCTCCTTCTGAACGTCTCCTTCCGGTCTCTGGAGACTTTGTTTACTGCTACCATGGAAACGCTTGGTGGATGAGGTCAGAAGGTCACATTGACATCTTCAATGGCTCCTGCTGGTCATATGGAAGGCTCTTTAAACTCTTGTTTATGGAACTCTTTATATATATATATATATAGACGTATATAGCACATTCTGGCCGTGTAATTTTACCGTGTTAAGACAACGAATTTGAACGAGTCCCTCAGTGCACATTCTGGCCGTGTTTGAATGTGTAATATTTTTAAAGCATTATTATTATTATATTTAACGAATATTATATATATATATATATATATATATATATATATGATCATTTTTTT
>NW_015655581.1:380357-381007 GCF_001515625.1 Sinocyclocheilus rhinocerous | reverse complement strand
TGGTTAACTCTTAACTTTTATAAAGAATATCTCTTTGGAATTGAGACTTTAGTCTTTGCAACTTTTTCACTTCAAAGGGAACATGAGGGTTTACCGACGCCAACAACCTCTCAACCCATCCGCTTCTGTGGAGACCGACTCAATCTCTCAAACAGCATTAACAATACCGGGATGTCCGAAAGAAAGAGCCTGTGATGAAATATCCATCAGCGTATGAGGAAAACTACCATCATCACTCCTGACAGAGTTTGAGTTGTGTTTCTTCCTGGAGTCCGTCTGTCAAAGGTCATTCATCTCCTTCTGAACGTCTCCTTCCGGTCTCTGGAGACTTTGTTTACTGCTACCATGGAAACGCTTGGTGGATGAGGTCAGAAGGTCACATTGACATCTTCAATGGCTCCTGCTGGTCATATGGAAGGCTCTTTAAACTCTTGTTTATGGAACTCTTTATATATATATATATATAGACGTATATAGCACATTCTGGCCGTGTAATTTTACCGTGTTAAGACAACGAATTTGAACGAGTCCCTCAGTGCACATTCTGGCCGTGTTTGAATGTGTAATATTTTTAAAGCATTATTATTATTATATTTAACGAATATTATATATATATATATATATATATATATATATATGATCATTTTTTT
>NW_015655581.1:373527-380238 GCF_001515625.1 Sinocyclocheilus rhinocerous | reverse complement strand
TATACTGACCTCATGATATATATGATAATTTTTTTATCATTTATATCATGAGGTCAGTATAAGTGCAGTACTATTGGCAACACCGCAGTAAAAATCCAGGGCATTTTAACAACACCACTGCAATGGGCTAGCTAGTAACTGCCTAGCAACACCATAGCAACCACTTGGCAACATTCTAGCAAGGCCCTAGCAAACACATAGCAACACACTAAAAAACATTCCACAAATCTTAACAACTACATGGTAGCCTCATAGCAACAAACCTAAACATGTAAAACTAGTTTAATTGAGAATTGAGTGTTCTCTGCCGTATCTGTTTCTGATGTTTATTTATTATGCATGAGCTCAGAAATGCAACGGATATGAAAACCTGACATTACTCATGTTGGCTGTTGTAATATCTGCGTATGATCACGAGCAGTTATGAACACATGCTCGAATCGTGATTGGATGTGATTAACTCTGCTTTGATCAGCTACAGTCTCGCTCTTCCTTCCTTCACATCCGCTGCAGTTCAGCGGGAGAGATTTGCTCTCTTTGATTTCTCTGGGATCAGGGTGAGATGTTGGTGTTGAAAAGCTTTTAGCAGCCCGTCTCCCTGAAGAACACAGAGCTCATCATGGACCCGCGGCTGACAGACGGGCCGCGTGTGAAGAGTGTGAGATCTCCTGTCTCAGGAGCTGAAGACTTCGAGACGAGCAACTGACAGACACACCGCCAAAGAGAAAAAACACTCACAATCAGTCCTGTTTTACAGTTAAAACATCAAAACATTTGCAAGAGAAGCAAAATAGTGCCTGATAATAAATTATTTTTCATGCTCTATTGGCAAACTTCATTTTTCTCGTTTCATCAATTTCTCCAGATTTGGAGAATTGTAGCATTGCATCAGTGTCTCAGCAATGGATGCTCTGCAGTGAATGGGTGCCGTCAGAATGAGAGTCCAAACAGCTGATAAAAACATCACAATAATCCACAAGTAATCCACAGCACTCCAGTCCATCAGTTAACATCTGGAGAAGACAAAAGCTGAAACAAATCCAGCATCAAGATTAACAAATATGAAATTAAACAATTATTACAACAACACGCTGATGACAGTAAATCCAGAGCTTCAGTCTGTATTACTGACTTGCTGTATGTGAATCTCCAGCAATTACAGATTAAGCCTCATTCAGTCCCTCGGTGACCAATAAACCTGATCGGTTTGTATTTGCACACAAATAAAATCAGTCTCCAGAGGCGTGTGGCTGCCGTTTTCTCCGGGGACAGGAGACTTGTCAGTCAATAAATGGGAAAACAGATATTTTCTTGTAAATTAAAAAAGTAATGCGTTACTTTACTAGTTACTTGAAAAAAGTAATCTGATTACGTAACTCGCGTTACTTGTAATGCGTTACCCCCAACACTGAGGATTCATTAAGCTGTGTGTTTGAGGAGACGCAGACCTTTGCTGAAAGATGTACGAGCTCCTTTATTAAGCTATTTTACGTGTTTGTGCAGTTCTGATCAGCAGGAGCTCTGTTTTGCACTAATTAACAGGAACCATGCAAGATCACTGTAGCTTGTTCAGGAAAAGCAACATAGAACTAACAATTCAGGCATACATTTCCAGAACAGAGAGTGCGTGAATGAAACAGACTTCCAGCATGCAAAATATTAGAAAGGCATGCTTGATTCTGATTTTGTAAATTAATTTGAAATGTTTTAGTTTTTCAGTCATACTAATTAATCACTGTCAACCTTTGATTTGGGAGATTAAATATCTAATATTAGAATTACACCAATAGATTTACAATATAATTTTAAATTAATCCAAAATTTGTTAAGTTTTACTTTTATTTTATATTTTTTCAAATAAATATTTTGCAATATTTTATATATTTATATATTTTAGTTAACTAGAATTAAAAAAAAAAAATTTGACATGAGATACTATCATAGTATCGAATCAGAACAAATGTTTTAGACAGACACAAACTAACTAACAAAACAACACAAAACATTACAGAATTGATCAAATCCATTGATTTCCCTCCAAAATGATGTCACTTCCTGGAGGATGGTGTCATTAAGCAATTGGCTTTTGTTAGTTAAAAGGATTTTAACAAAAAATTAACAGGATGGAAAGTGATTTTGTGAAAACCTATTAACTAATTATCAATTACAACAATATGAAACAATGAAACAATGAAATTCCAGGTATCCAGAAATACCTGGAATATTTCTAAATAAATGGCCAGTTTTTCACGTTAGAAGTTGCAGAAGTGCAGCAGAGAGATGTGACAAAAACAAACATCCAGTAAAACAAAGTAGAGAAATTATTTAAAATTCATGCCAAAAAATAACAATGGTGATTTCCAACATGCACAACATTTTTCATAACAGTTTTAACTGTGTGTGTTTGACATGTTTTTTTTTACGTCTCTCTAACTCTCTCTCATGTTCATTGGTCTCTAACTCAGCATTCTGTTATCCACAGAGACAGGTTTTGCTGAGTTCAGTTTAATTACGGTTGGCCTAATTGAGTTGCCATTCTCTTAAGGGTAATAACAGGTCATGAGCAGTTTTCTCTCGGGTGCTGCATTGCATCTTCAGACGGCAGCAAAAACACTTATTTAGACAGTCAGCAGAAACGTGCCGTGGATTCTGGGATTGGCTCATTGTTTATTAACGCTGGCCAAATGAACCACTGGAGTATAACTGCAGAGACTGTCAAAAACACTTTCATATGCTTTATTGGATTTTAAAGCACTTATAAATAGCATGCATAATAGAGAGAACTGGTGCAAAACTACAATGCGATTCATAAAGATGGAGCTTTTTATCTCACAATTCTGACTTTTTTTGCAATTGTGAGTTTATATCTGACTCTTTCTTTAAAATTGTGACCGTATATCTTGTGATTCTGAGTTTATATCTCACAATTCTGACTTTTTTTTAGAATTGCAAAAAAAAATATATATATATTTTTTTTTTGTGTGAAATTGTGAGTTTATATCTTGCAATTCTGAGTTTATAACTCGCAATTCTGACTTTTTTAAAAACTGTTTATATCTTGCAATTCTGACATTTTTTGGAATTGCAAGTTTATATCTCACAATTCCTACTTTTTAAAAAAAAATTGCAAGTATACCTCTCGCAATTTGAAGTTTGTATCTTGCAATTTTGACTTGCAAGTTTAGAATTGCAAGTTTATATTTCACAATTCTTAGTTTATATCTTGCAGTTCTGACTTTTTTAGAATTGCAAGTTTATATCTCACAATTTAGAGTTTATATCTCGCAATTCTTGATTTTTTTTTGTAGAATTGAGATCTTTTTCTTAGTTTATATCTTGCAACGTTGACTTTTTTAGAATTGCAAGTTTATATCTCACAATTTTGAGTTTATATCTCGCAATTATCTATTTTTTTGTAGAATTTAGTTTTTTTCTTAGTTTATGTCTTGCAATGTTGAATTTGCAAGTTTATATCTCTCAATTCTTAGTTTATATCTTGCAATTCTGAGTTTATTTCACAAAATTTTTTCAGAACTGCAAGAAAAAGTCAGAATTATGAGATAAAAAGTTGCAATTACAAATATTTTATGTATGCTTTATGTAATATATTATGTATATTTTATGTAATATTTTTTTATTCCATGTTGGAATCAAGCTTCCATAAACTAATGTAGTTAACCCCTTAACTGTCACCCCCCATTTTTTAAAATAGGCATGCAGGTGCACTATCCAAACTTAAATTGTTGTAATTTATGAACACTTTGGAATACAGACATAAGGTTGGTCTCTTTTTAAAGAAGAAAATCAGCAGATTATCGCAAAAGTTTAGAATTTTTTTTTTTTTAAAGAATTAAAGTATCAAAAAGTTATGGTAGTTTAAATTCCCAAGTACATGCATGCTTTGTAACCAGCAACCAATGAAATAAAGCAAAGCATGCATATTTAAAAAAAAATCACTTCATTAAATCAGACATACTCCATGAATGAGTCAAGCGTGAACAGACACACGCTAATTAAATCGATTCGAGGGTTGATTTCATTATCCTCCGCCCTCAGTGTGAGTTCTTAAAACTTTTTCATGAAGGGTAACAATCAGCGTTTGGTTTTGAGTCTTGTGTGTGTGTGTGTGTGTGTGTGTGTGTGTATGAGTATAATGGAGATTGGGGTTAGTTGGGGAAGTTACACACAAGGGATACATCTGGTTACCATATGAAATTTATTATGTAGATCTGGTTTGCCTGTTTCAAACATTTAATTAAGATGGTGATACTTATACAGGGTTTGTTGATGAACCAGTAAGAGTAATTTAATTAAATGACAAGCAAATGTAATAAAATAAGAAGAGATGCAAATGAAAGTTTTATGTTAATTGCATTTTTACAATTTTGTCAATAAAATGAAATATGCAAGAAATATGTTGGAATTTTTGTGAAAAAAGTATTTTTTTAGAATCTGTTGGAAAATGTGACATAAAAAATGTAACATCTGGTGTATGTTACAACTGATAATCAAAGACATATGACAGACAGCAGGTCCAGGACACTCTTGAAAAAGAGATTTTTAATTTCAATGAGTTTCTTCCTGGTTAAATAAAGGTAAAGAAGAAGAAGAAGAAGAAGAAGACAGCAGGTCTTATTCACTAATAAGGAATAATTCATGTGGATCATTTGTATTTATTCACACAGGAGAACTTCCCGCTTAATTCACAATTTGCTCTTATTCTCGTTATAATGAAAATGTAATTGTAGTGTTCTAAATGAGCATGTGTAGCAGAGTATGAGATCTTTGTGTCAGTGGTTTCAGGTGTTCCTACGTTTTTTCATAAATTTAGAATACATTTTAGTACGAAAGTTAATTCATGCACAGATTTTATGCACAAATCCATGCATATGCACGGTTAAGGCCCAGATATACTTCTACAGAAAAAGAAAAACGAACTGGTGTGAAGTCATTTAATTAAAATAAGTGCCAAATAAGGCCAAAATGACGTTTGTTTGGAATTTTCGTTTCAGGATTCCAAAACAGTTCTGCAAAGCGAACTTTATGCAAAAGTTTGCTCTGGCTGGTAAACACTGAACTACCACTGGTCCGTGGCGATTACATAATAGGTGGGTGTGGCTCAGAGGCTCTGCCTTCTTTGAGGTGGAAATCTTCTTCGGTTCATTTCTTCTGTCCGGTCCATCGAGTTCAAACGCTTGTAAACCATGAACACACTGAAGAGCCACTTTATAGTAGAAACTGAAGTTGTAAATAATTGAAAGCCCCTTAGCGAAGAACGAAAAAGAACTTTGCGTGAGTATATCGGATTTTTTAGTGAATGAGTGAAAGTGAAAGAATTTTAGTGAAAGTGCCTCTTCTTGATCTTGCAAATCCATTCTGCTAACATGACACTTTTTTGTGCAAGCAAGTCTCCCTCATCACCTGCAGACCATGGTGTCGCTGGGTTTTCCGGGTCCTCCATACAGTATTCAGCCGTCTGGGGTGTGAGAAGACAGTCCTCCCTGCTCAAAGTTGCAGCCGGTAGAAAATGTTTTTCGGTAGAAACTGCTAAAGGCACTCTTGAGGGATCGTTGTGGACCTTCCAATAGCTCTGGGCCCCCAATACTCAATGTCACTTTTTCCCTCACTAGCGATGCCTCAACCTGCAAATAATGCACATTTATATATGCTATGTTCTCACATAACTCAAAGTAGACAAAGTAGAGAGAACAAAGTAGAGTGAACAGCATAACAAAATCATTTAAGTCAACAAAATCTACAGACTTGAAAATTATATTTATGAAAGTATACAATATGCTATATATCTTATTTTGAGCATTTTGTGCTTAAATTTTATTTAATTTCTGCATATTTAAAAAAAAAAAAACTGTTGAACCTTGTTTTGTTCATTACGATTAGATTGTTCACTTAATCTATATTGGTGTAATCAGATTCATAATCGGAACCTTTAATGGAATATTTTGAGACAAAGCAGAGCCAGAGGTCAGTCAATAAAATATTAATGTAATTAATGAATTAATAAACTATTAATTAATAAAAAATGAATATTAATCAATGAATCTGAGTGTTCCCTTTCAGTCGGTCACTCCAAGTCACGTCGGTGACCGACGAATTGGGATCTCGCTTAGAGAGACCAATCCACTTCGAGGTAAACTAAACGAGCCAATGCACATTGGCATGCGATGATTGCATCCAGCTGCCGCTGATCACAGCGTGAGCATAAAAAGGCAGCTGGTGCAATGCATACCAGCTTTTTGCTTCAGAGCAGAGCGACAACATCGTTCTGCTCCTACCAAACTGCTTCGTGTGTGATGAGTCTAGCGCGCTCTCGGGAGCTTTTTGTGTTGGCGGACGGCGCTTCAGCGGTGGTCGTTTCTGTGTCGAGTGGGTTGCGCACTTCAGGCTGCACTACCCCCCTGTCGTGCTGCAGAAGGCCGTTTCCCCTGTGCGTCTCAGCACGTAAAAGAGCATTTCCCTAAAAGAGCCAATTTCTCTACAAGAGTACAATAAGCGGGTGTGTCTTTGTAAAGACGACGGATCATCTTTTTAAAGATGTCGTTTCACCCGTGCGTTTCTGGATGCGGTCGTTACCTGGCACCGGGTGATGGTCACGATCGCTGCCTCACGTGTCTGGGCATTAAACACGCTGGTGTGGCGTTCGTGGATGAGTCATGTTCCCATTGCGGGAAGATGACCATCTCGGAGCTGCGG
>NW_015655581.1:354779-373400 GCF_001515625.1 Sinocyclocheilus rhinocerous | reverse complement strand
ATCACTTCGGCAAGAGCACCGTCTACGAGACACGCTTACGCCTTGAAGTGGAACCTGTTCGTCGAGTGGTGTTCTTCTCACCGAGAAGACCCCCGGAGATGCCCGATCAGGGTCGTGCTTTCCTTTTTGCAGCAAGGGTTGGAGCGAAGGCTGTCTCCCTCCACCCTTAAAGTCTATGTTGCCGCAATTGCTGCTAACCACGACCCAGTGAAAGGGAAGTCTCTAGGGAAGCATGACTTGATCGTCAGGTTTCTTTGGGGGATCGAGAAGGTTAAATCCTCCCCGGTCCCCCTCTATACCCTCTTGGGACCTGTCTCTAGTGCTCAACGCACTACAGCAGGGCCCATTTGAGCCTTTGAAGTCAGTTGAGCTGAAGTTTTTATCAATGAAGAGTCTGCTCCTACTTGCACTGGCCTCCTTCAAGAGGGTAGGGGACCAGCACGCATTTTCGGTCAACGAATCGTGCCTAGAGTTTGGGCCGGCTGACTCCCAGGTAATCCTGAGGCCCCGGCCCGGCTATGTGCCCAAAGTTCCCACTACTCCCTTCAGGGATCAGGTGGTGAAACTGCAAGCGCTGCTCCCGGAGGAGGCAGACCCAACCATAGCTTTGCTTTGTCCCGTCCGAGCCTTTAGATGGTATGTAGACTGGACACAAAGCTTCAGGACCTCAGATCAGCTCTTTGTCTGTTTCGGAGGCCGGCAGAAGGGGAATGCCATCTCTAAGCAGAGGATGGCCCGGCCCACTGGATAGTGGATGCCATCATCCTGGCTTATCAGGCACAGGGTGTACCCTGCCCGCTCAGGTAGTGAGCCCACTCTACTAGAAGTGTTGCTTCCTCCTGGGCGCTGGCCCATGGCGCCTCATGGACAGATATTTGTAGAGCTGCGGGCTGGGCGACCCCCAAAACTTTCGCTAGATTCTATAGCCTTCGGGTGGAGCCGGTATCCTCCTGTGTTCTCACCTCAAATGGGTAGAGGCACTGAGAGGCCCTGGTTTAGTGTCAGCTTGCTAAAACCGACAGGGTCCGTACTGTAGACCCTGTCGAGCTCCTCCATCCCCTCGGCAGCCAGATGTGGCGGAATGTCCGGTGCCAGGCCCTCACTCGATGAATCCGTAAGATCCGGTAGAGGGCTGGGTTCCATATGTAGAGACCCAAGCGGATCCCATATGTGTAAAGTCCACGGTATAGCCTCAGAGCCCGTGTTTCCCCGGCAGACTTTCTGCCATTTCCCAAAGAGAGTTGCAATCACCTCTAAATCTTCCATATGCCTCTAAACGGTCTTCCATATGTGTAAGTGCTTCCGAAACCTCCTGCGGGAAGGATGGGGCTTCCGCAACATTCCTGTTCCAAGTGGAACGGGTACGTTTTCCCAGTGTTATCCAATCTTACTAAGTGGGTAATGCTACAGCAATAGTGACTGGTATTCTTGTTGCGAGCCCCGGCCTACACCACAAAGGGGCGCAGGTGGCTCGCACAGGACACTGGAAGGGGCAGCATCCATGGCGCTTTGGTAGGGATCCCAATTCGTCGGTCACTACGTGAATCGTAGTGACCGACTGAAAGGGAACTTCTCGGTTAATTAAAGTGATTATTACGTTTTGAATATGGATATTTTTCTTACAAAAACGCATCGATTCGCTACAGGAGGCCTTTGTTCACCCCCCGGAGCCATGTGAGACACTTTTTTTATTATGGATGGATGCGCTTTATTTCACTTCTTTTGGACTGATGAACTGCAACACCCGCTGACTGCCATTAAACAGCTTGAAAGATCAAAGACAATTTTTTATATAACTCCGACTGGATTCATCTGAAAGAAGAAAGTCATATACACCTAGGATGCCTTGAGGGTGAGTAATTCATGGGCTAATTTGCATTTTTTGGTGAACTAACACTTTAAACAAGGCGACACAAAAACATTGTCAGAGAACGGCACATTCACATTACGCAGCACTAGCTGAAGCTTCTCAAAGTTACCTCTCAAAAGGTAAATATCCTCTTTATCTTCTGTGTTCTGAAGTATCCTTATAATGTTTTACTGACTGAGAAAGCAAGTGATTCAGTGAGAAAGCAATTCGAACAAATCTAACCGAATCGCGAATCAATTCAGACTGCAGACTTTGCATAACCATTTGGCTGATTCACTAAAAAGAACCGACACAACAGAGTCACTAATGTGTGAATGATTCAGAATGGGCCTGTTTTAGGATCCTCGTCACGTTTTAGTTGTTTTCACAAGTGGTAAACTTACAAACATAGTAGGCCAACAAAATTCCAAACTGGGGGGTATTCCTGAGAGTTGCAATCACCTCTAAATCTTCCATATGCCTCTAAACGGTCTTCCATATGTGTAAGTGCTTCCGAAACCTCCTTCGGGAAGGATGGGGCTTCCGCAACATTCCTGTTCCAAGTGGAACGGGTACGTTTTCCCAGTGTTATCCAATCTTACTAAGTGGGTAATGCTACAGCAATAGTGACTGGTATTCTTGTTGCGAGCCCCGGCCTACACCAAAATGGGGGCAGCATCCGTGGTGCTTTGGTAGGGATCCCAATTCGTCGGTCACCAACGTGAGGTCGAGAGTGACCGACTGAAAGGGAACGTCTCGGTTACGTATGTAACCCTCGTTCCCTGAAGGCGGGAATGGAGACCACCGCTGAGCGTCCGGGTCACCGGCTCCGCTCCTCAACAAAACCCTGAGTATGCGTTGCACCTGCTGCCTAATTATACTCGCGCTGCGATCAGCGGCAGCTGGATGCAATCATCGCATGCCAATGTGCATTGTCTTGTTTAGTTTACACTCGAAGTAGATTGGTCTCACTAACGTGACGTCTCCGTTCCCTCCTTCAGGGAATGAGGGTTACATATGTAACCGAGACGTTTCCACAATGAACTGATTTGAACTGAATATTGACTGTTTGTGTTTACTATTGTCTTTTTAGAGCTGCTTTACAGCAGAATTGAATTCTGTTTGCATAATTGAATCACTATTTTCTTGTCTGTTATTGTAAAGCTGCTTTGAAACAATCTGTATGGTATAAAGCGCTATATAAAGAAAAGTGACGTGACTTGACTTGAGTTTCTTAGTCTGAAATTGGACCAGAACAGCCTCTCAAGTCATATTTACGACACACAAGTTTCTGTGTTGGGCGTGCCGTAAACTGTAAATATGGCAGAGGAGATAACTATTGTTGAGAACTATTTTTCAAATGTTTAATTACTTTCATTTGAGGTACAGTATTGTCAGTTACGTAATGAAAAGAAGTGAACATGTCATAAATACCTTCTGTTCAGATCCTTGCATATCACCAGGGGTCTGTCTAAAATCAACTAAAATGCTCATTAAAGAGAAATACAAAGATTCCAGACTTTCCTGCATATATGATGAATAAGTATTAGCCTGAACACACACACACACACACACTGACACTGCATTTTGGAAATATTAACTATTGTATTATTAAGTATGTAAACATATATTGTGACAGATACACTGTACCTTGGAAAAGTAAATGCAGTAACAACAGTCCTTTCATGGTACTGTAAGTCAATACAAACACAAAAATCAAAATGAACTGTATTCGTTATACTTATCGAAATTATTGAATTTCCAGTGTTCTCTTCAGCATTGCTTAACGGTGGTTAAGTAATAGTGATTTTCACAAGTTAACCATTGTTAAGAATTAAAATGCTCCCTTTCGCGTTGCCAAGTTTTCTCAGTCCCCAAAAGTGTTCACGGCCGTGGGAATAAAAGACACACACACACACACACACACACACCTGTGTCGACTCTTGTATATGACACCAGCAAGTATGCAAGCAAGCATGCACACAAGTGAGGGCACAAGGATGTAAAGCCAATCGGTCTTAATTGGAATGGGCACATCTGCTTCATCATGGCCAGGGGCTAAAAGGATTAGTCATTATTATTAGTGCAAAACTGAAAGTATCATAAATGATAATCCAAAATAAATATAACACCTACAACAGTAGCAAGCATTTCATAACTGCACAGAAAACTTACATCGTTCATTTATGCTCTCCATAGCTGTAACTCTTATGCCGCCATAATATGTTACTGAACACTCAATAGTGGCGTTTTCTGCATTTGTGACAGATGTGCGTGTCAGAGTGATTTTCCACAGTCCGTCTTCAATAAGCTCATTTTCCGTTTTATCAGATCCTTCAATGTTGTTGAGAGTGATGTTTGGTTTGCTGTATGGACACGTGTGTAAAGTCGAACACACTACATAGATCCATAGATCTTGATGCTGGGCTGCTGTGGACTTGCTAAAACAGAGAGAAACATCACAGTTAAAGCCCGTTCACATCAAGAATCATAACCATAAAGGTATATTAGCATCCACACCAATGCACGATAACGTTCCGTTTATTATAAACACGCTGCAGTTTTGCCATCTGCCTCTCAAGTGCTTTAATGGATGGATTCTGATTGGCTGTCAAAGTTTTTATCGTTTATCAGCTAGAAAAAAATTGGTCCGAAAAGTGATCCCAACGATATCACTTTTTCATGTTGCTATCATTATAGCTGAGGTGTGGATTTAGACTGATTTTTAAAACTTTCTTTTAAAACTCTGATTTTTAAATCTTTACCGTTACAGTTATCACCCTTGGTGTGAATGGGCCTTTAGTCAACACACTCCCATAAGTAGATCAGGAGTCAATGAAATTACGTCTGAACAAAAGAACATTTACATACCATTAACAAGAATTGTGGAGGTGACATCATAAAACTTGTAGGTGCGCCGGCCAACATTTTCAGGGTCAATCCATGCGTATAATAACTCTCCATGATGGACCTGCTCCAGATTTTTGATCAGCAGACTGCAATCCCAGCTTGAGCTTCCAAATAAATCAGTTTTTCCTCTGAACTTCGCAATAACATCTTTTGGATACAATGGATCGTAAACTAAAGGATAGCACAAAGAAACCCACTGATACCACACAACTCTACGTGGGTTTTTGGGTGGGTTTGATCTGTAGTAGTAAGAACATGGTATAACCAAGCAGGAACCTTTGAGGCCGCGAATGACTTTTGGCATTCTCACTTCCCATGCCAAAGCATCATACAACAGCACACCTGTGGGACAATATTTGAGAACATATTATTTAGAATGTGTGCAATCTGGCAACCATCAGCACACGCATGCAATGAATTTAAATCTAAATGATTCTACGTGTATTTGGGTTAGGCACGTCGCTCTATTGGCATGCACTAATCCAGTAAGCAGTGAAAGCCACACAAATTCAGTTTGTTCAAAGTCCCTTTAAGGTATTCTATAGTCTTTGGTTTGTTCTGATGACACTGCATTTTGGAAATATTAACTATTGTATTATTAAGTATGTAAACATATATTGTGACAGATACACTGTACCTTGGAAAAGTAAATGCAGTAACAACAGTCCTTTCATGGTACTGTAAGTCAATACAAACACAAAAATCAAAATGAACTGTATTCGTTATACTTATCGAAATTATTGAATTTCCAGTGTTCTCTTCAGCATTGCTTAACGGTGGTTAAGCAATAGTGATTTTCACAAGTTAACCATTGTTAAGAATTAAAATGCTCCCGTTCTTTCTCGTTGCCAAGTTTTCTCAGTCCCCAAAAGTGTTCACGGCCGTGGGAATAAAAGGCACAGCAGACACCAAATCTGAGTATTCCTTCGCTTCAAATCTTTATTTTGTTACACAGGGGCGTATATATAGGAATACAATAAGGGTGGTGTACCCCTTTTAACCAATAGGATATGGATTACCTATTTGTTGTATATGAGCCAAAAGTATGAGTAATATAAGATAAATAAATGATCAGGAAATTCTGGACATATAAGCAGTACTTCTGGCAGAGGGATACCTCAACTCTGAGCATAGGACAGAATAAACCCAGTCCCCTGGGAGAGAAAGGGAGGGCAGGTGTAAGAGATGGGATGAGATCATTCACACACACCCAGAAACATCTGGAAGAGAGTATACTATTTTCTAACAAACATCTAAATTGAAATTTTTTAATAGTCATTTCTATTTTTTACTTAGGCCTATTAATTTATTTGTTTATTTATTTTTTGAGCCCGACCACCAGAAACAACACTAAGTAAACAAAAAAAGTCTTAAGTGTTTTTCCAATGCACAGTAACATTTCTTATTCTTACCTTCTCAGTACAGGCTTTTGTGCAAACAAGAAGAACTGAATAAAACGACGTGTCAAAAAGGAAAAATATTATATATTTTTATGTTTTGTCGCAAAGTTCAGCATCAGAGCAAGAAAGTTCAGTTTCCTGTTCTGATGCTCTCTTATTGTTTATGGATATCCAGGGTATGCTGTTACACAGGGGCGTATATATAGGAATACAATAAGGGTGGTGTACCCCTTTTAACCAATAGGATATGGATTACCTATTTGTTGTATATGAGCAAAATGTATGAGTAATATAAGATAAATATATGATCAGGAAATTCTGGACATAATAGCAGTACTTCTGGCAGAGGGATACCTCAACTCTGAGCATAGGAGAGAATAAACCCAGTCCCCTGGGAGAGAAAGTGACTCTGAAGATAACCTGCTCCGGAGCAGGTTATGTTTCAGGGTTAGTTCACTTCAGCGCTATCAGCGCACGCGTGATCTACTGACGAGCCTTCAGTGGGCGTGACAGATAGCACACAACATTATATTATATATATATATATATATATAAAACCTTGAATACACCAAGTTGCTTTGAATAAAAGAATCTGCCAAATGCATAAATGTAAATTTACTGTTTGCAGTGTTGTTGCCCATTCAACTGACATACTGGTTTGCTAATAAAATGTTCTTGTACATTATTTCCGAATTAGGACTTTTCAGATTGGGGTGAAGCTGAGTTTGTCCATGTTGGTGTAATCAGCATCATAATTGTAACCCTTAATGTAATATTTCAAGAGAAAATGTAAATACAATGGTCATAGATGGTTCAATAACATTATTGTCAGCATTTTAAATCATGTAATCGGAGTGTGAATGTCCCACACTGTAATGGTAGAAATATACTCAGTGAGTAGGATTTTGGCTCTCTGAAACACAAATGCTTTCATGTATCATGGAAACATTTATGACATGCGTTGTTTGGAGAGAGACTTGATATTGGTCTTTATATCATGCATGGAAGTTTAAGAAAGAAAGTCAGAATTACTCATAGTAGTACAGGAACAGTTTAAGAGAAGTCCAAATAGGCTGAAAAGTGACTAGCATTTTTCTGTACAAAATATTTGTAAGAAAAAAAGACTATGATTTGAGAGGCCAGAACATATTTTAAATAAAGGTAAATGTTTTGACAGGTTCTTGATTTAAGTTTGATGATTCCCATTAAACTGTATTTTCTGCATGCTTTTATCAAGGTAAATGTAGGTGTCTTTCCAAAAGGACACTTGGATACTCTGAAAGGACACCTGAAAACCAAATAATATAATGATATAGTGCATCTCTGCAATAAAAATTACACGTGTTAGTTAAACGTTCCTGGTCTTATTGTGAACAATTTATCAGCGCTTACTCTTTCAAAGAAAAAATGTCTTCGTAATCTTTCATCAAAATATAATAACTTATAAATATAAAAATCAGAGAAATTTAATTCAAGATATTTTCCCTGAAAACAAGACTTGATTTCACTTTTTAAGTAATTAGTGATCAAGAATCTGATGTGTTTTGCAGTGCATCATCTAGATGTTGACAGACTCGCGGTTCCCCTTATCAGAAGCATTGATTTGTTTTGGGGATATTTCAGCCAGGAGCACACAAAGCATCGTTCAGTCGCTAGGCTACGGCACGGAAACCAAACGATGCACGCGCTCTCTCCCAATCACCCCTGGGTGGCAGAGATCGACCCGACAGGAGACTGGCGTCTGTGTTAAGTGAGCGAGCGTGACTGCGGTCATGTGACGGGAGTTAAGGCTCTCTGACAGCATTGACAGGACAGGGACTGACACGACCCCCGCTGGTACTCCGCTATCTTAAAAACACAAAGCCTCATTAGAGCGGGCGATTCGGATCCCGTCCCACAAACTGCTGCGGGACTCGGCCTCTGTCAACATCATTACACATCACTTCCTGTAGATGAAGCAGCCCGGGAAGTGCACTTGATTGTGTAGTGATCTCAAAAGTGAGCAGTAAAAGACACGTCTGTTGTGTCAAACAGGGATCAACGCAATTATTTCTATGTTTCTAAAGAGACGTTTGGTTTACGAGTCTCTTCTCTGGCCCTTATGGGGTCGTCATCATCATCATTACAGACAGACATTACCATAAACAAGCCAATTCAAGTCAACACAACATCAAAAGTAACACAGTTTTTTCTTAATGCATGTTACTATGCGAGGAAGGATGTCATATTTACGTCCAAATGCCAATTTCAAGAAAACCGAACCTCAAAAAACAGTTACAGATTGTTAAAATGATCCAGATTCAGTCAGATTCAGATTCATACAAGCCCAACAGATGTCTTTTTTGAAACAATATGTGAGTAGCTTACAGGATTACTATTAACTAAAACTATGAAATAAATGTTGAAATAAAAAATTGAAATAAAATTGAAATATAAATATTAAACTAAAAACTAGAAATGTTGTCTTGGCAATTAACTGAAATACGTTTAAGTTCAAGCACAAAACATTACTGACTGGAAACTAAAACAGAAATAAATAAATAATATTTAAATATTTTTAGAAATAAAATATTTTAAATATTTTACAAATAACAAAAGCACATAACAAAACTACAATGAAAACCTAAAATTAAAATAAATTTTTTAAAAATAAAATAAGAAAAAGAAAACTGAAAGCAATGAAAACCTAAAATTAAAATAAAAAAAATTTAAAATAAAATAAGAAAAAGAAAACTGAAAGTATAAAAATAAAAGCCACAGAACATGAACAAATACTATAAGTGTAAAATTTTTTTATAAAATAGAAACAAAGCTACAAAGATATAAAAAAGCCTAAAACAATAAAAAAGACAAAAGCACATAAAATGACTAAGAATTAAAATAAAATTTGAAAATATTCAATAAAATTA
This sequence comes from Sinocyclocheilus rhinocerous, assembly GCF_001515625.1. Taxonomy (NCBI): domain Eukaryota; kingdom Metazoa; phylum Chordata; class Actinopteri; order Cypriniformes; family Cyprinidae; genus Sinocyclocheilus; species Sinocyclocheilus rhinocerous. The sequence goes on along the minus strand of NW_015655581.1, from coordinate 364,332 downwards.
ACACTGAAAATATAAAAATAAAAACCAATTTAAAATTAATAAATTACATACATATATATATATATATATATATATATATAAATAATACTAAAAACATTAGAAGTTTCCTTTTTGTTGTTGCTTTATAAAAGCCTATTTTGAAACATTATATTGATAAATAGATTTACAGTGCATTTATTTTCTGCTGAGTTCAGTGTACACAGATTCTGAAACTCTACTTTCACTTGTGCTTCAGCTACACAAACCTGCTCTGGCTCATGCAGGAATACTCATCCAGTTAATATGATGCCAAAATAAAAACACACTGCAAAACAGGCTTGTTGTGAATGATTCCTCAATGCACGTCATTCCACAGGAAAAAAAAAAAATGCATGCTTAATTTTTATACATCAGTAAACGTAATAATGAGTCAAACACCTCTAATTATAGACAAACGTTGCAATAAACAAGCCCTCAATCTATTAAACCCATAAAGGTGATGTTTCTTGTAAAGAACAGAATGAAAATGACTTTGTGGCTCTAAATCGTGACGATAAATTCAGGTTTGTGTAAACAATGGCTGCGTGTTGCACATTTCAGAAGAGCATCAATAAAGCAACTCCGTAGACAACAACAGTTCGGAAGAAGAATAGACTTGCCCTCGACGTCTCCTCTGGGAGAGTGAACGAGTCAATTTAACAAGCTAAAGAGAGAAAAGGCCACATAGAAATCATTTCTGCAGAGGGAATTTAATGATTCAGAATGATGCAGAAAACCGCTTGTTATTTTTAGCGTTAGAAAAGGCAAGCATCTCTATTACTATTGATCATGCGGAGTTCAAATCCACAAGCATTAAATGCATGATACCCCAAATTGTGCAACATGTTGGAGAAAGGTGTGCTATTACTTTTCTAAATGATCTGCCTTGCAATTTTTCATCCATCAGACAAAACAATTGGGGTTAAGAACATATAAAGACCCAAGCCATATCTAGGAACTAGAAGTAAAACTACACGCTAATACAGAAAAATGACTGGAAATGAAGGATCTGAATGCTAAAAACACCAGAAAATGAAGTGACTGGGAAGTAATGAACCATTAGGAGAGAAAAGAGATAAATATTCCTAACGATTCCCTGAAGAGATGAGCAAATGCAAGCCAATTTAAAGCTCTCAGAGCAAAACATAACCATTAACCCCGTATTTAAACTGTCCTGAGTGTCTAACAAATCTTTATTGAATTGCAGTTTTATACTGGGATTGCTTAGCCCCGATGACAAGCTTCAAATTCATCATGGCGCTGAGTGGAAAAAATGCCCTGCATTAGTAACAACTGTAACTTTACTGTCCCAGGACCAAACATAACAATATCAATAAGAGAGAGCGGCACTTGTATAACCATTCATAACTTTGATTGTCATAACATTCAGTGTATGATTAAGCGCATATGACAGAAAAGATGAATAAAGATGCTCTCTGTGCTGAAAAAGAAAATGTTTGGAGAGATTAAAATAAAAGTGAAATAAAACTAAAATTGAAAAAAAAAAAAAATTTGTAACTGAAATAAAAACAATTTAACCCTAAATTGTAATATTTAAAATAATAATAATAATCAGCAAAAGCACATGAAAAGACTAATATTAAACTAAAATTAAGATGATTATTTGTAAAATATTACTAAAAAATAAAAAAGCAAAAAAAATTACTAAAAATAAAAGCTAATTCAAAATCAAATCCCCAGTTCACATATACAGTATATATACAGTATATATATACACATATATATATATATATATAAAAATAAACAAACAAATTAATTGTTAGCTTATATCATCTAAGAAAAGAGTTTATATAAGTGACAATCAATAGCATGAATTCATAAAATTCTAAAAATGTATCTTGCATTTAACCCAGGACGACCCAAAACCAAAATAAATAAACAAAAATAGAAATAATTGAAAAGCAATACTCTATTTCTCATGGCCACCATTCTAAGTGTTGCAATTTCTCATAGTTCATTTTTATGCGTTATACCATCTCTGCTTCACACCTGCATTGCAGTTCAACATCTCTCTGATGGACAAACGCCTGGACGCCACTCTGAACACATTCAAAACACATGCATGTTCATAAAGAACACTAGGCTTAAAGAAAAACCCACGTCTCTGCACACCCAACCCTTCCTGGCCAACACAACAGCCATTTTTCACAGGAACGACACCCCAGCCAATGCTAAAATATGACTTTTATCAATGGCTGTGCTCGCGTGGGGATATTAAAGTCCTAGACGGGCGAGGGGGAACAGGTTGAAGAACCTTCCCATCATCCATCAGGCTCTGGGATGGGCGCAGTCAAGGAGAGAAACTCATTCTAACGGACATCCATCACTCTGCGTCTGCCTGCAGCTCTGCTGACCTGATCCTGAACCCTCCGTCTCTCAGGTACACGCCAGACACCTTCTCATCTGCTCTGCATTTTCAGAATAAAAGTCACATTTAATAAAATGCTCACATTTATGACAAACACAATCCAGACTGCGGTATAAATCACTGCCAGACAAGTCACTTACAAGGACACAAAACTGCAGCCTTTGACATGTTTTCACACTGATTTTGGAAGGAAAATCTACAGAATGCTGTGGAATTTATTTAAAAATGGTAAAATTCTAAGCTCAAAGCTTAGTCGAATTAGCAAAAATATGACACCCAAGGTGAATAGGGTAAAAAACAAACCAAAAAAACAAATAACAGATATCACCATACTTACTCCGGCTGATTGATTACATAAAGAATTAGAAAAAAAAATTTTTTTTAAAATTGTATTACACATTTGTTGAAATGTTTACATATGAAATTGAAGCATTATCTCATTAAATACGAACAAATTTGCACAAAATTCCAGAAAATACATCTGAACATTGGATTAATACAAGTTAAAAATTCTTGTTTGATTTTGTTGACAGAGTCAAAGGTTTTTACAGAAGGGATTTTTGAAATCTCTTTTTATAATTTCAGAAATTTGAAAATGCTGTCAACAGCCAGAAAAAAATAAATTTTCTCCATGTTTTTAGGAGTACAATGTATAAAATCAGGCAAATGATAAATAAACCAATCCCTCAGTAAAAACATTCAGAATACAGAGAGGAATAAAACTGATAAGTTTGCTGTGTGCAAGTGCTGCTGAAGTGGAGAAAAAACACTTTTAAAGATATGTTTTGTAATTAAAATCTATAGACACAAAACGATAAAGTGCAATAATAAATCAGGTCGAATGATGTATGAACAAACCACTCAACATTGTTTATACCACTTTATACATTGTACTCCTAAAAACATGGTGAAAATGTATTTTTTTCTGGCTGTTGACCTAAATTAATTTGAGGTCCCCATGGGGAAACAAGCTTATAAATCATACAGAATGAGTTTTTTTGAGAATGTAAAAATGCAGAAAGTTTTCTGTGAGGGGTAGGGTTAGGTGTAGGGTTGGTGTAGGGTGATAGAAAATACAGTTTGTACAGTATACAAACCATTACGCCTATGGAGAGTCCCTACAAGTATAGTGAACCAGACGTGTGTGTGTGTGCGTGCGTGTGGAGACTCAGTTATTTTCTCTTATCTGACTGTCGCAGTTAGAGATGATAAATGTCCTGCACTGGCTGCCAGACCTCCTCTTAACCCACGGCCCCGGCTCTCACAAACACACACACAGACACACGCACTCACACACACACACACCGTAAATCAGCTTTCTGGTCGAACGGTCTGACGGATGAATGTGGCGTTTGAAGCAACGGGTGGAGAAAGGAAAAGACACCCACACCAAAGCCCTCTGAAGAGTCATAGACAAAGTCAAACAAACAAGATCATTCTTACTCACTCACACCAAACTAAACACACTAACTAAAAGTAAAGAGCTAGTTCTGAATTATATAGAAATATACGGCGCACACAGTTGTGCAATTAAACGCTAAACAATCCTAGTCTAATTTATTCTATTGAATCAGTTCGTTCATACTGTTCATGCAAATGAACTGATTCAAAAAACTCCCTATGCAGTCTTTTTTAGCAGTGAATGATTTAATGCTGCTGTACATTACTACGTTTTTGACTTATATGAATTACTGTAACATATTAGGGTCATACATTATACTAGTGTTTTGTTTTTGTTAGCTGTATTATGTAAAGTTATGTTTAATACCAATACTTTCACCCTAATTGTTCATTATTCAAAAATCATGTTTACAACAACAACAACAACAAAAATCTAGTTCTGATTCAATTCTATTATAATATTGAATAGTTATACATTTAAATACATGACTATTTTTGTCTTGTTTTCCGGTACAAATATCTAAACATTCTTAAATCAAGATTACATATTAGGCAAAATTATAAGATATTAAGTCTTGTTTTCTGAAAAAAGTATTAAAATTAAGTGAGTTCTTGCTTTAAACAACACTAAATATCTGCCAGTGGGGTAATAAAAATAATCTTGTTTTTCCTTTAAATTAAGTTTATTTTTCTTACCCCATTTTGTCTCGTTTTAAGCAAAAACTCACTTCATTTTTTTGGGAAACAAGTAAATGTATTTTGATTTAAGAATGTTTAGATATTTGTACAGTAAAAAAAAAAACGAGACAACTTTTAGTTAACGTGCCGTAAATAACTTTTTCCAAACGGTATCTAGACTGTAACGATTTTAAACGACGAGGAACTTCTAGCTTCACAAGCAGTTTCAAAGCAGCTTCCCCAACACTATACACATATAAACCCTAACTCAAATAAAAATCTACCACTCTCACATACACACAGTGATATACATGCCAAAACACTAACACATGCTAGAATGGACGGTTCCTATAGCTTTGCTTGGGTGTTCTGCTAAGAGATCCTGCACTGTCTTGCATGGGATTTTCCACCTGTTTTACGGTCCAACAAGACAGATGATTTGAGGAATCCTTCATCAACTTTAACAGGTCTACTGAGAGTTATTGGTTTGAAACCAAACTAAACACACTAACTAAAAGTAAAGAGCTAGTTCTGAATTATATAGAAATATACGGCGCACACAGTTGTGCAATTAAACGCTAAACAATCCTAGTCTAATTTATTCTATTGAATCAGTTCGTTCATACTGTTCATGCAAATGAACTGATTCAAAAAACTCCCTATGCAGTCTTTTTTAGCAGTGAATGATTTAATGCTGCTGTACATTACTACGTTTTTGACTTATATGAATTACTGTAACATATTAGGGTCATACATTATACTAGTGTTTTGTTTTTGTTAGCTGTATTATGTAAAGTTATGTTTAATACCAATACTTTCACCCTAATTGTTCATTATTCAAAAATCATGTTTACAACAACAACAACAACAAAAATCTAGTTCTGATTCAATTCTATTATAATATTGAATAGTTATACATTTAAATACATGACTATTTTTGTCTTGTTTTCCGGTACAAATATCTAAACATTCTTAAATCAAGATTACATATTAGGCAAAATTATAAGATATTAAGTCTTGTTTTCTGAAAAAAGTATTAAAATTAAGTGAGTTCTTGCTTTAAACAACACTAAATATCTGCCAGTGGGGTAATAAAAATAATCTTGTTTTTCCTTTAAATTAAGTTTATTTTTCTTACCCCATTTTGTCTCGTTTTAAGCAAAAACTCACTTCATTTTTTTGGGAAACAAGTAAATGTATTTTGATTTAAGAATGTTTAGATATTTGTACAGTAAAAAAAAAAACGAGACAACTTTTAGTTAACGTGCCGTAAATAACTTTTTCCAAACGGTATCTAGACTGTAACGATTTTAAACGACGAGGAACTTCTAGCTTCACAAGCAGTTTCAAAGCAGCTTCCCCAACACTATACACATATAAACCCTCACTCAAATAAAAATCTACCACTCTCACATACACACAGTGATATACATGCCAAAACACTAACACATGCTAGAATGGACGGTTCCTATAGCTTTGCTTGGGTGTTCTGCTAAGAGATCCTGCACCGTCTTGCATGGGATTTTCCACCTGTTTTACGGTCCAACAAGACTCATCAACTTTAACAGGTCTACTGAGAGTTATTGGTTTGAAACTCTAATATGAGCAAAAGTAATAATGATGTTTGACACTTGGTGCATCTCACCACCTACAGATGGATCAAAAACTACATGGATCAAAAACTTCATGGAAATATTACTCACACGCTCTCTTTCTCTTGTAAAGCGTTACAAGAGAAAGAGAGCGTGTGAGTAATATTTCCATGAAGTTTTTGATGTATGATCTCTTAGTTTGGCCAACCTTCATGAATCTGTGCAGTATCATCCTGGCTCACAGATCAAAGCTAGTTTTAAGGTTTTATCACCGTCTGTGATGTGAATACAAAATATTATTCCACAAAATCTCCAGCTGACAGGCTTGACAGGCCTTCATTCATCCGAGAATGAACGTTCTGTCATCATTTATTCATTCCAATGCCATTCCAAACCCGGATGACGTTTTTCTTCAATAAAAAACACAATGAGAAATTTTAGCAGAATGTTCTTCACATTGAAATAAAAGCACATAGTGAGCGCTCAAGCTCCAAATAAGATGAAAAAGCAAGATAAATGCGTAATAAAAGTGGTCCTTCTGAAGTCATAAATGAGTTTGGAGCAACACAAGGATGAGTAAATGACAGAATTTTAATTTTTGAGTAAATTATTGCGTTTACTTCAAGCATTAGCCAAACCTCTTTATTTGAATTGTAATGCTATAAAAAAAGAACTACATTTTCTCTCTCAGAGAACTGAAATATTAATCTTATACTTGCTGTCTTCAGATAAAAAGCACTTTATAATTACACTATAGTTAATTGTGCCAGCAGAAAGACCATCAGAAGTCTGATATCCACTTCAATTAGGAGAATAAATGACACCATTAGGCCTGTCAGGGTGACCTTGTGCTTCTACAATAACATACACATGAGACCATGAAGCACTTTACACAACAGACGGCCAGAGAGAGTGAATACGGTCTTATATGCCAGAATATAAATTAGAGGAAAAAACACAAACTAGCAATGTCAGGTTAAAGTTCGGAGAGTTAGGATCAGATATAGGACAGATCAAGGCAAATGTTTCACGATTTCTGTATCTGCTTCAATAGGATTTTAGACCAATTAACCTCAGTAGCAGTTCCCTCACCATTAAGAATGACGTTATTGGAATTTCATGTGAGAGTAAAGGCCATCTGTTCTGAAGAAGTGAAGCATCTCATGGCTTCTCTTTTATCCGAGACTCAAAGTCAGGGGTGATGGTGGTCTCGCATAGCCAGACGTCTGATTATTGACAGAATCTGGTCCAATTTGCGGCTTATTCTGCCCAATCGTACAGGAAGAGACCATGAGACTGATCTCATGAGAAATTATCAACCAGAGTTTGTTTCGTTTTTATGTGACATTTGTGGACAGATTATAAATAAATAATAAATAAAATAATAATAATAATAATAATAATAATAATAATAATAAATAAAATAATATTTAATAAATAAATAATAAAACAAAACAAAACAAAAAATAAAAATGCTTTAAGATATATTTTTCAAACAAAATGAAAAGGACACTAAAACAGTAAAAAGCTAAATCAGCAAAAATAAAAACAAAACATTTTTTTTAAAGTGTGAATAAGTATAAATAAATACTTTTTGTAAATACGTATAGCAAAACATAGCTAAAAAAATTGCTGCATATTTCAGGATATAATTATTTTAAACAAAATAATGGCAAAAAAAAAAAAAACTAAAAAGCAACATCAGCAAAAATAAAAGCAAAAAAATTGGAGGAAACATGAGTTACATTTCTCTCTCAGTACATGAGAGAGAAAATTATAATGATAAATTATAAATGAAATAAAATAAAAATAAAATACAATTCAACAAAATAAAATGTTAAAACAAATGACAAGTACAAGTTTTAATAAATATGCATAGCAAAACAAAGCTCAAAATGCTTCATATTTTAGGACATCATTAAAAAAAAAAAAAAAAAGTCTGTAAAACCATAAAAAAGCAACATAAAAAAAAAATAAAAAAAAAAACAGGCAAGTAAATAAGAAGAAATGATAAATTATAAATGAAATAACACCAGAGGTGGTCAGTGAATGTCTGCGGGTTCATGTCGTCTGAGGTTGAGACTGTGAGGTTATGTTCAGCAGGCTGCTGTCTTTCTACTTGACAAAGAATCAATAGTAAATGGCAGCGTCTTGTTAAATGACAACCTTTAGTCCATCTATCCGTCTCTCTCGTGCTCATCGGCCCCTAATTTGCCAATATTTGCCGATATCACATTCAAGTCTCTCCCGAGCAGAAGTGCTGAAATGGTTTGCGAGTGACCTTGGCCCTGTTCAGTCTGTGCTATCGATATCCTCTTTCCTCCACAAGCAATCGTTTGTCCTTATTACCGCAGGATTTTTAACCTGTCATTTTGTGGCTGCTTAATCGATGCTGTTCAAGAGTGTTTGATTATTTGGCAGCACTTTCAGGCTTTGTCTTTGTGTTTCTCCTTACATAAAAGTACTGTGGTGATACCATGGTACACCTTGCTGAATTTAAATGCTGATGTAAAGCATTGTGGTTCTGGTTAAACCAAAAAACTGGATAAGAGTCTAGTTGGAGACGTCAGAATTCAAAACACAAGATTCGCTTTACGAAGAACTACATGAACTCTTAGTACTTCTTATTAATCTATTCTGTTGTCTTTTGACCTTTAATGCAAAGCATAATTTGATTTAGGATTTTTACAAGAACACTATAGCAATGGCATAACAACGCATTAAAAACACTCAAAACCCGATAGCAACTGCATAGCAACACACTAAAACACTCAGAACACCCTACATAGCAACACACTAAAACACTCAGAACACCCTACATATAGCAACACACTAAAACACTTAAAACAAACTGAAAACTCTATAGCAACACACACACACACAAAAAAAAAACACAATACCCTAGCAACCGCACAGCAACACACTAAAAATACTCAGAACACCATAGAAACTGCACAGCAAAACACACACAAACAAACACTCAGAACATCTTAGCAACTCACAGTAACACACTAAAAAACACCTAGAACATACTAGAAACCACATGGCAACACAAAAACCCTCAGAAAACCATAGTAACTACACAGCAACACAACACAATAAAACACTTAGAACAACCTGAAAACTGCATAAACTGCATAGCAACACATTAAAAACACCCAGAACATCTTGGCAACTGCATGGCAACACAGTGAAAAGAAAAGTGTAGTAATGCATAGCTACACACTAAAACACACCTAGAACACCCTAGTAACTACACAGCAACACACTAAATCACTTAGAACAACCTGAAAAATGTATACCAACACACTAAAAACTCCCAGAACATCTTAGCACCTACATGGCAACACAGTAAAAAGACTCAGAAAACTGTAGTAATGCATAGCAACACACTACTAGCTTCCGGCTTCGCTACCACCGTTTGGACGTTCTCGCTTACTGCTCTGCGCTTTGCTCCCTATTTCTGTACTTTTCT
>NW_015655581.1:345277-353935 GCF_001515625.1 Sinocyclocheilus rhinocerous | reverse complement strand
ATTTCTTTTATGTAAAGCACTTTGAATTACCATTGTGTATGAAATGTGCTATATAAATAAACTTGCCTTGCCTACTAAACACCCACAATATCCTAGCAACTTCATAGCAACACACAAAAACACTCACAACACCCTAGTAACTCCACAGCAAAACACTCACAACACCCTAGAAACTGCATAGCAACACACGAAAACCCACAACACCCTAGTGACTCCACAGCAAAACACTCACAACACCCTAGCAACTGCAGATCAACACACGAAAACCCACAACACCCTAGTAACTCCACAGCAAAACACTCACAACACCCTAGAAACTGCATAGCAACACACGAAAACCCACAACACCCTAGTGACTCCACAGCAAAACACTCACAACACCCTAGCAACTGCAGATCAACACACGAAAACCCACAACACCCTAGTAACTCCACAGCAAAACACTCACAACACCCTAGCAACTGCATAGCAACACACTCACAACACCCTAGCAACTGCAGATCAACACACGAAAACCCACAACACCCTAGTAACTCCACAGCAAAACACTCACAACACCCTAGCAACTGCATATCAACACACGAAAACACACAACACCCTAGTAACTCCACAACACCCTAGCAACACACGAAAACGCTCGCAACGCCCCGGCAACTTCATAGCAACACTAAAAACACTTGCAATGCCCCGACAACTTCATAGCAACACTAAAAACACTCACAATACCCTAGCAACTGCATAGCAACACACTCACAACACCCCGGCAACTTCATAGCAACACACTAAAACACTCAGAACACCACAACAACACCCTAAACACCACTCATGACACTTAAGCTCTTAATCTCCAGTTCAGCACACCGAGCTGCATGTAACCCCGTCTGATTCTGCTGTAATGAGAAGCATGTTCATCACCCGTGTGCACTGGAGGGACTATGGGAGCCATGCTTCTCTGCACAGGTGTGCTTACACAACCCTAATTAATATGATTAAGCTCATTTAGCAGCAGAACTAGTTAATTAAGATGATTAAGCTCCTTTAAGAACATGCTGTAATCATTTCCTTTTCCAGCCAAACACACACGCCGCCCCTAAATGAGACCGCTGGGTGATCAGGCATTATACTGACTCCAGATCTGGATATATAACGCATTTCACATGATGATGACACATGATGATGTTTGACTTAAAAACATCTCTCCTGTCCTGTGCTGAAGACGACGTTTAAACACAAAACTTACTATCAAGCAAGAAGTTCTTTTAAGAAACCAGTAAGCAACTACCCAGAACACCCTAGCAACCACATAGCAACACCCTGGCAACCAAGGGGTCAAAGTTTGTGTTGGCAGATGCTACACATATACATATATATATACACATATATATATATATATATATATATATATATATATATAAGGGCTGTCAAGCAATTAAAATGTTATTTAATTACACGAAATGGCGATTAATTAAATAATCTAATTAATCGCAAATTAATCACACATAAAATTTGGCCAAGAAATTACCACCAAAAGATAAAGTCATTATTGTGCTGTTAAATTATTCAAATTATGACTTAAAGAAAATATTTTAGGTCAAAGAGATTTGGTTGGTAAATTTTGCAATAAGTGAACCCCTGGTGGTTTGTGAGGGAACTGCAGGAGGTTTAGCTAATAACTAAATAAATTGTTATAATAAACTAAATAAAAATATGTAAAATTCTTTTTCAATTCTAAAATTATCTAAATAAAACACATACTAAAAAAGAAAATATATTTTGCTAAGTATTATATTTTACCTACATGTCGTGTGACCATTAGCTGACATCAGAGAACCGTGAACATGCAAATGTGTTGTTAAATGATTGAACTTTTGAGTCAAAATAGGTCTGATTTAAACAAATATGCAATATATATATATATATATATATATATATCCATGAATCTCCATGGTTTTATGTACCTCTTTGCTGGCAACCACCCACAACTTCTTGAGATGTCAAGGCTGGTTTCATCAGTCAGTCAGTCAGTCATTGTTTGGCATCTGCAATAGAGAAACAGCAGCATTCAGTAGAAAATCACGGATGCATTTCTTGTGCTCTGAACTCCGGTCCTCACGGCAGTCTGGGATTTTGAATGAGTCGCCACTGACCTCACTAATTGGTCATCAGCATAATTTTACACGGCACCCCTGCTCTCGACAGACGGCACCCCGGTTGGGAAACACTGCCCTAGGGTACCACTCCAGTTTGTACCTTTTTTCTGAGAGTGTAGAGACTAAATGGTCATCTCTTTTGACTTTGGCCAGTAAGCAACTACCCAGAACACCCTAGCAACCACATAGCAACACCCTGGCAACCAAGGGGTCAAAGTTTGTGTTGGCAGATGCTACACATATACATATATATATACACATATATATATATATATATATATATATATATATATAAGGGCTGTCAAGCAATTAAAATGTTATTTAATTACACGAAATGGCGATTAATTAAATAATCAAATTAATCGCATATTAATCACACATAAAATTTGGCCAAGAAATTACCACCAAAAGATAAAGTCATTATTGTGCTGTTAAATTATTCAAATTATGACTTAAAGAAAATATTTTAGGTCAAAGAGATTTGGTTGGTAAATTTTGCAATAAGTGAACCCCTGGTGGTTTGTGAGGGAACTGCAGGAGGTTTAGCTAATAACTAAATAAATTGTTATAATAAACTAAATAAAAATATGTAAAATTCTTTTTCAATTCTAAAATTATCTAAATAAAACACATACTAAAAAAGAAAATATATTTTGCTAAGTATTATATTTTACCTACATGTCGTGTGACCATTAGCTGACATCAGAGAACCGTGAACATGCAAATGTGTTGTTAAATGATTGAACTTTTGAGTCAAAATAGGTCTGATTTAAACAAATATGCAATATATATATATATATATATATATATATCCATGAATCTCCATGGTTTTATGTACCTCTTTGCTGGCAACCACCCACAACTTCTTGAGATGTCAAGGCTGGTTTCATCAGTCAGTCAGTCAGTCATTGTTTGGCATCTGCAATAGAGAAACAGCAGCATTCAGTAGAAAATCACGGATGCATTTCTTGTGCTCTGAACTCCGGTCCTCACGGCAGTCTGGGATTTTGAATGAGTCGCCACTGACCTCACTAATTGGTCATCAGCATAAATAACTAGTCAATGAGCTGAGAATCAGTGCTGATAAGAGAGTCTGCAGCCCCCGCCGTTACACTGCCACTAAATGAGCCCGTGCTCTCCTTCACTAATGCTCGAGTGCAGCGCTGCTCTACATTATACATCTGCAATGTAATACATGTGCAAAAGATGCTATTCGTGCATATGCCCTAAACTGTCATGTAATGCTTACTCTCATCTATAATGTTTTGTCTATTTCTTATACTGTGCATGTTCTGTGTATCTTGTTCATAATGCATTTTTTTCTTCTTCAAATTTTCAACTGAGAAAATTGTTATAAGAGAGTTTTATTTTGTCCAACAGTGCATATTCGTGCATTTCTATTAAAGCACAATTCTCGGTGAGTCATGCATGCAAAGTTCACACTTTTTGCACAATTTGAAAACATTATAGCTTGACTGGAAATGACACATCATTAAATGATTCCGTTCACAAGTGATATTTACCTTTTTCTTCAAATGTCACGCCTCATATTTCATCTCTAGCTCTTCACTGACACTTGTGGCTCTTTGGACAAAAAGACAAAAAAATTCAATTAAAAAGTCATGGTTGAAATATCTGAGAGGCAGTTGTAGTTTGTGTATAAAAATGTAAAAAAAATATAATATATAAGCCTATTATTATTTAAAAAAACAAAAAAAACAATCACAAAATCACTCGTTTTAAAATCAAAACAAACAAACAAAATACTTATGATGATTTGAAGAAAGAATGATTTTATTTTGTGAAAATTATAACTTTTTAATATACATTTTTTTTATTTGTACATTATTTGTACATTTTTACACACACACACACACCCACACACACACACACACACACACACGCACGCACGCACGCACACACACACACACACACACACACATAAATATACATAATTATAAGTTTTTATGATCTATTGTATTTAAAGATTGACTATATTTTTTCACAAAATAAAATCAACCCTTTTGGGATGTGTAAAATAAAGTCATACACATAAAAAATTTAAATTCATAAAAGGCATTTGAAAAACTGCCTTAATATACCAAAGAAAAATGAGGAAATTTCTTGGTTTTAATAAAAAAAATCAATTGCTGGCTCCCAATGCATCCCAGTTTCCCACATGGAATCAATAAAGTACTGATTAATTGATTAATCTATCCAAGGGGTGGAATTTGAATTGGTGTCTTTCTCACACAAACAAACTTCAAAAGACTCGTTACAAAAGTAGCTTTGCAATCTAAACACCATCAGCTCTGACATTCTGCCCAACAATTCATTTGTGTTTCACAGAAGAAAGAAATATGGCACAACATGAGGGTGAGTAAATGAATTGTCATTTTTATGTGGACTATTTATTTAATAATAAAAAAATAGGGAAAGAAATATCACAAGACAGACAGACAGAGAGAGAGGGATGTCTCTGGAAACAAACAGATGCAAAACTCTTCATGTTGATGCCATAAACTGACTGTCCAATTATTATAGTTGACAAAAGCACTCATGAGATATTGTGTGTTTCTCTGGAGCCGCGGGACGCTGAGATTAATGCCGTGTCTCTCCACAAACCCTGATCATTTGGGCCACATTGTAGCCGCAGCGGCAAGAAAAATGAGTTGTGCTCCAGATGATCAGAACCAGCAAACTGCGCGGTGAAGGTTAAACTGTGTAATAGTGTGAGCTCAGCGCTGACAGAATGCCATTATTTACAGTCTGAACAAAACATTGCAGATCTGAAACAAACCCAACCGCTGCTCATGAACTCTCTCTGGATGTTAATTTTTAAGATTAGTGATCTGAACAAACACCAAACAACGAGCAACAGCCTAAAAAAAATCTAGATTAAAAAACTAGATTCAAATACTGTCTATATCAAAACCTTTTGAAACACAAGCAGACTGTAATTCTGTTCTCTACAGACAGCTTTGTGAACAAGTAGGACTGACCGGAGATAAGAGAGACGTCCAAACTGATTCTGATTTGATGAGAGTCACTCTGGTTGAATCAGTTCTTCTGTCGCACGAGCTGAAGATGTTGAGATGTTGGAGAGTCACTGCAGGTATCCACTCTTTTATTGACTCGAAGTCTTGTAGATGCGTCCAGACTTCAGTCTGACAACCTCATCTGTAACAAGACGTCAGAACTGACTGCAATCAGCTGGAACGGCTTTCCTTAATTTAAGGCAACTTTATTTAAATCATAGTACAGCTGTTCAATTCAATATGTCTTTATTCTATATTTTAATATGTATTTTTAAAGAATATATATATATATATATAGCTTAATATTGGGATTTTTTCATATTATTAGTACATAAATAGATTAGAATTTAATATATAAGTGTATGTCAATATGTTAATATACATTTTTATTAATATTTTTAAAGAAAATATATAAATTAAAATAATCTATATTCACATATATTTGTATTGTATTTTAATAGTTTTATTTATGTATAATTAATATAATCACTAGATTTTTTTTTAAGTTATTTAAAATAAAAATGAAAGTTATTTTATTTTAATTTTAAAATTAGTTGCATTTATTTTATTATATGTATATACTAATTATATTAGTATTAATTATATAAAATATTATATTAGTATATAAATGTATTAGAAAATTGTAACATATCTGAAATATATAATTGACAAAAAATTAAGTGTTTATTACACATACATATTATTTTATTATATGTATAATAAAATATACAGTGTGTACATTTTTCAATGTTGTTCTGATCTTTCAGTATGTCATGTTCATCTGTGTTTGTCTATCTATTTTTGAGCACTACATATCAGTAAACTGTAGTTCATTTCAGTAAACACATGAGGATTGCATTACAGAAGAATAGGATACATCTCGACAGCGTTCCCAGATGTCCCGGCTCAATCGTCCCACTCCAAACACACACGCTCTGCTGTAACAGGAAGCAGTTCAGTCCGTGTGACACGTAGCATCTGTCATCTGGACAATCAATGGTTCCTCTCAGATGTTCATCCCTGAAGAGGACCGTCAGGCCGAGCACGGACGGAGAACCCAATCCTCTCTGGGGACAATTACATGAAGAACAGCTCAGTTTAACGCCAGAAATGGATCTACAGTTTCCCTGATGCGCAGATGGAGACATTTCCACTGTACTTTTTAGCCGTGTCATCAAATAGCATGAATGTAGATGAGATTGGAAGTGACAGACTTCAGGAGAATATAACCTCTCGCATATTCACCGTGTGTAAACTCACGCTGGGGAGATGGTGAATGTTTGTCATGATTGTGACTTATGGCTGTTTTATTAATGCATGTCTGCTGTTCTCATCTCTACAGCCTCAGAGGAACCTGATGAACCTCCTACAGCGAATATCAGATGTCTGAGAGCACCGAGAGAAAGCATTATGACTAAGAGAAGAGAGTATGTGTGCTTTACCAGACTGAAGCTATTTAAAGGGGCTGAATCTTAAAAATGTAAAAAAAAAATAAAAAAATTTATATTAGATATTTTAATATATTAAATATATATATATAATTTATATTATAATTCATATAAATTACATATTTACATACAAACTTTTAAATAGATTTTTTGTACTAATATACTTTATGAATATATGCTTTAAAAATATATAAAATCGTAATCTTTAAAAATATATAATATATATTCATATTGTATTTTATTTTTGTATTTATGTGTAATTAATGTAATGAATCACTATATAAATATAATTAATATTAATTATTGAAATGTAAACAGTTTAATTAAACTTAATAACTTAATAATTTAATATGAATTGAAAATGAATATGTATACATATAAATAAAACAAAATATAAATACATGTATACATAATCTTTAAAAAAATAAGTGAAATAATTGAAAATAATTGAAATATAAAGTATCTATATATACAAAAAAAAATGACAAATTATATATATTATCTCAAATAAAAACTATGAGAAGTTAAATTCAGGTGGCAATTAAATTGAACAAATAAATGTATAATAAACACAACTGTTAACACTGGAATACAGTGGATAAACAGAGACACGAACGATGAAAGCAGGCCAACGTTGCGCGGCTCATCAGCTGTCCCTCTTCCGGTCTTTCTTTGTCTCCGTCGCTCTCTTCCTTTGGCCTTTTATCATCAAATAGCGCATCTGTTTATTGTAGTTCCTTCGCTGCCTCTTAAGTGTGCTCGCGTTACCTTGACCAGCACACTTGCATTGTTAGTGAAGAGAAGGAGTAAAAATAAACAGGCCTGAGAATGAGAGGCGTACCTTCCTAAACATCAATTGTTGTGGCAGGGGAAGAGAAAAGTCCCAGCGTGAGAGCTTCGCTGCGGTCATTTCCCCTAAACGTGTCGCTGCGCTGACAGTATCGGTGTGGTATTGGCTGTAGAATTAGAGCTGTCCGATTGTTCTGCTGCTTCTGCTGATCTTGTGTCAGTTTGACCTCAGATTCATCTGGAGGACTCGCGGTTCCTGGCAGCAACATGATCTCTGGCCTGAGAGGAAAAGTGTGAGTCTGACACCTGAAAATCAGTGCTGTTCACTAAAAGCTGATTAAAACTTACAACACCCTAGCAATGGCATAGCAACACCCTGGAAACCACCTACAATATCTTTGCATTGTTGCAAAGTTTTGTAACAACTCTAATTAAAACTCTCTCTCTAAAAAGGTTCAGCTCATGGATTTTTACGTTTGAATGAACATTTCACTGTTATTTTGATATATTGCTTCAATTGAAGTTTGTGATGTCCCTGAATAGACCAAACAAAATTAACACTCTGGTGTTGTTCGTGGCATTTTTTATTGTAATGAAATGAATGTACTATATTTTAGTTTATTTTAATTTTCAGGGGATTTTATGGTACTAAATTATATTTATGGAATAGTTATGACCCATTGATTACCTGTTTATTTTTTTGTATGATCTATTTATTACCACTTTTTGAGAATAGACCTAAAAATGAAATTTCCAACTTAAATTGTTGTAAATCTTGAATGTTTGGAGCACAGACTTAAGTTTGATCTCTTTTTAAAGAAGACACTTGGCAGATTATTGCTGAAGTGAAAAAAGTTATAGAAGCTTAGGTAACACTTTATTTTAAGGTGTCCTTGTTACACATGTTACATGTACTTACTATTATAATAACAATTTATTATGCATAATTACATGCAAGTAACCCTAAGCCAAACCCTAATCGTAAATACATGTAGTTAATTAATATTACTCAGTGCTTAAATGTATAATTACACTGGAACAAGGACACCTTAAAATAAACTGTAACCAAAGCTTATGTTTATTATTATGAAAAATGTACAAAATACTATTTTAATATTTTCTATGAAATATATATATTTTCCAAAACATGTTTTACTCTAAAACTGCATCAAAATCAAAGCCATAAATCTAAAGTTGTGTTCCAAATTTGAGGTTGATATCTCAAAAAATTAG
>NW_015655581.1:342280-345014 GCF_001515625.1 Sinocyclocheilus rhinocerous | reverse complement strand
AAAAAAAAAAAAAAAAAAAAAAAAAAAAAAAAAAAAAAAAAAAAAAAAAAAAAATCAAAGCCATATATCTATCTCAAAAAATGAGCTTTAAGTCAGATTTTGTTTGGCCGCAGTACCAAACGCTTCCACTAGATGAAATCTGCTTCCCATTCATTTCCAATGGAGTCATTTTTGACCACGAACAGTACAAGTGTGACTATTTTTTTCAGGACCATTTAACCTTTTCAAATCATGTCCATGATTATGCCAAGTTTCATTTACCAAGTTTCATACCATTCCGGTGAAGTAAAAAAAAAAAAAAGTAAAATTTTTCGGTCAAAAATGAGGGTTAAACTACACCTACAAAATAATTTAGGTACCAGTGTTGGATGCAGGTATAAAAGACAAACATAAATATCACAGACAGTGATTTGTATTATTAGATTAATACACTGCAAAATCTGATTCTTTCTAGCTGAAGAGATAAAATATAAGCTTGATCAAAACGGCATGAAGCACTAGGAGCAAAAATAGCATTCTACCAACCAATTCAATAAATAATTAACAAAATTAATAATTATATTCATATTTTTAGAACTGCATATATCCTTTCCAGTGCATGAGTTTATAATGGAAGATGAATAAATTAAAAAGCTGAAGGAAATACGGGGTCACTGTGACAGATGTGTGTCTTCCTGTGGATGGAGACGCCAAGAACATCCCACACACGGAGAAGAGCAGCGAGCGCAAATGTTCTGGCTCTACAGCTCTATACGGACACAAACCGAGTCAAGTTAACACAGCAAATTACTGAGACTCGTCCCTCAGTTTGTAAAAATGAACTAAAAATCAGTTTACATAAGAGTTATTTGAAAGTATAGGTAAAACATTACACATTTACATGAGACTAGCATTATAATAACATAATTAACTATTATGTTTGACTAAAAAAAAAGTTAATAATTTGCTATGGTAATTATTAACAGCATGATGTGCTATTGATAGAGCTTACTTTGAATCTGTGTGTCTGTCTATAATTTTTACTCAAACTTATAACTACCCCAAACTTAAAACCTTCTGACTTAAAGCTATTAAATCTACTTTAAACTTTCTGGTCAGGCTTTCTCAAGCCGTCATGAAGTTTGTCCTGAACTTTTTTTATCTAGATGCTATTGAGCTTCATTTGAGCTGAAGCAAAAACACTGAACATCTCTGACCTGATCAAACAGAAGCTACTGAACAAACAGAAACAGGTGTGACGTTTAGCAATGCATCTGAAACAAACAAATACAAAATACTGTAATCTATCAGAAAGCCTTTCCGATCAGGAAAGCCATAGTAAATCTGCAGAGCATCATTTTAGCGGCTGCTGCCCCGCGGGGCCTTAAACAACTCACACGATTCATTACGGAGGATTTGACGAGAGTCTGATGGCAGTCGGCCATGTTCACGCTTTCCTGAGGGTAACAGCTGCAACACAACACATCCGAGAGAGACAGATGTGCCTCTCACACACACATGTGCACATCATAAACACACACACAAACCTCTGCGCGCCGCCGACGGCCCTTGCTGTTTACAGTCATCCATTCTGACTGACAGTGCTCTTCAGTAACAGCTGCTGATTAGAGACTTTAAGCACTTACAGTAACAGTTGTGTGCATTAGGGTTTATTTTACCCAACAACTATTTATGCTTATTGGAAAAACATGTTGATAGTTTATTAGCATGCTAACGGCACACAGCGCTTCACATCGGTCACTTACGGCTGGGTTGACAATATTGAATAATTGATTTTAATCGATCTTCAAATTGATGAACCGATATTGATTCTTAAACTCGGAAGTCGATGTTTTAGCCTTGAATTCTGTCAATTTTAATGTAATATTTAAACAATAAATACCGTTAGCCACAGCCGCCTCAGTTCAAGCGGCACGTGAACCAATGTCCTGTTTACTACAAGTTAAATAAACAAAATAAACATGAATGAACATCATAAGTTGTTGAAAGAAACAGAACATACTGTACCTTTAAGACTTCTGCTGTACCGTATATGTAAATAATCTTGATATTGACAGAAAATATTAAGTGTTTTATGCCCATAAACAACCCGAAACAGAAAGCATGCGTACCCCTGGACTGATTTGATCTACTGTCTCTGTGTTTTGTGTGTTCAGGTGAGATTTCAGTACTGAAGCCGTCTGGGATCACATGAGTTACTGCTGCTTATTTTAACATGACATCTCAGATAAACAATGATAAGCTTCAAAGAGGATATTCACAACAGTGACGTGAGATTAGACCTTAATTTATGACCTGTTATAAACTTCCCTCTTATCTGCTCACTGACTCAACTGATGATTTTTCCTGAGAAGGGCTGAGAATGGAGATCCGCTTCCACTTTTAGAAAATTACTGGAACCCAATGAGTTTCATGGCAATTCTCGAATATTCTTCCTCTCATGCAGACGAAACGCTGTACTCAAAACGAGAGACAGAGAAAGAACAGATATTACATGATGTTTTCTGGAATTGGCTGCAAATTTTAAATGCACAAATCTGTAATAAAAAGAAAAGAAAAGAATACAATAAAATTCAAAACCACAAATCTGATAAAAAAATGATAATAATTATATAATAATGCTGTACTCAAAACATGAGAGAGAGAGAGAGAGAGAGAGAGACTGCCTGAATGACTGAGCGCGTTCTCCATCAGGTTAAGTCATATTCATGAAAAAAATTAGTTTGCGATGTCC
>NW_015655581.1:322471-342192 GCF_001515625.1 Sinocyclocheilus rhinocerous | reverse complement strand
TATGAAATTGAGTTTCCTGGAATAGAATAGAATAGAATAGAATAGAATAGAAACTTAATTATAATAATTCGATAATCCAAAAAAAAAAATTTTTTTTTTTTGATAATTACATAGTAACAGTGCTGCACCCAAAACAAGAGAGAGAGAAAGAAAAAATATCACTTTGGCTGCAAATTGTTTATTGCACAAATCTCCTAAAACAAATTAAAACAGAAAAATAAAATAAAATCATAAATCCATTAATTATAATAATTCAATAAGCGAAAAAATACAAATCAATAACTCAAAACAAATCTGCCAATATAAAATGCAATAAATTATAATAATGAATTTAATTATAATAATTAAAAAACACAATTCTGCTAAAATAAAATAAATTATTATAATAAATTATTTTAATTATAATAATTCAATATTTCAAAAACGCAATTCTGCTAAAATAAAATAAACAATTCCCCTGGGAATTATTTATTCTGGGCTGGGAATAGAGATCTGCTTCCACTTTTGTGTAGTTTAGTTGGTTACATCCAACACAGATAACATGCTACTCGAAAGACATGCAGTGTAAGAACCAGCGGCGTTTGAATGGATGAATTATGGAGAAAAAGCCCTAAGGCCCTTGACCTGCCCTTCAGCTTTTTAATAAGAGTCTGGAAAGCATTTGCATCTCATAAAACATTTTTACGGATGAGTTCCAGAGATCCTCTATCACTGTCCTGCAAGAACAGCTGCTCTCCTTCAGTCTGATCAGCGGCTCTCCAGCACAGAAAGCATTTGTCAGGATGAGCTGATTTCCTGTTGCCATCGCACAGATGAGATAGTTTCCATGTATGAGCAGATGAACCTGGCTCACGGGCCTTCATCTGGGGTTATTAATAAAGCAAGGTCCATGTCCAGTGACAGATTTATAGTTTAGGGTATAGCACCAGTGCAGTGGAGGGACACAGGACACAGATTTTACCTTGGACATCAGTTGGCAACTCAACGAAGTATCAAAAGTGTTTATTGTACAAAATTGATTGTAGAATCAGAAGTGGAAACAGATTCTTATTACAGGGGAGGGGGAGGGGCATTTTCACATGGGAGAGCGTTTGATTGGTCAAAAATCTGTGTAGTGCAGCGTGAGTCGTACATATTTTCCCATTTCCTGTAAGAGAAAGACAGCAAATTTGAAATGCATATATCTGCTAAAATAAAATAAAATAATAAAAATTTTATTTTGATAATATGATAATTCAAAAATATCTGCTGAAATAAAAATAAATAATTATAATAAATTAATTCAATTATAATAATTCAATAATTAAGAAACACAAACCTGCTAAATATACCAAATAAATATATATAAAAATTTCTAAAATACAATTACATTTTATTTTATTGTATTTTATAAATTTTTATATTCATGTGTGCAAACACACATCTGCTGAATATACAATTAATGCAAATATAGAAAATATAAACATAATAAAAACAATAGAATTTGAATTTAATAATTTAAAAACATTTGCTGAAATAAAATAGAAATAACTATAATAAATAATTTAATTCTAATAATTCAATAATTAGAAAACACAAATCTGCTATATCTACAAATAAAATAAATATACATATATAAAATAAAATAAAATAATTCAAAACTATCTGCTGCAATAAAATACAAATATGTGTGCAGACACAACAAATCTTTAAAATATAAAATAAATATAAATATAAATATAGAAAAAAATAATTTAATTTTAATTTAATAATTCAAAAACATTGGGTGAAATACAATAGAAATAATTATAATAAATAATTTAACTCTAATAATAAATAAAATAAATATACATATATGAAAAATTACAGTAATTTAATAATTCAAAAATATCTGCTGCAATAAAATAAAAAATATTATAATAAATTCACTAGGCTTGATTTTTGGGTTAATTGCATTTAATCATTGTTCTGGGAATCCATTTTTGGGTAACGACCACCTGTCGGGAGCCATGGAGTTCAGGTTACTTTGAAACGTTGCTTTGGGACTGTTAGCGTAAGGTTTATATAACATGTTTATATGGACAGTACTTCCTGCTAACCTAAAAAGAAATGAGACGGGACGGGCTGCGACAAACACTTTATGAGTCAAGGTTGAAAAACACTGCAGTAATAAATCACAGCGAGTTCCCATTTGGTTTAGCGAGTTGATATGAAGCAAAACAGGATTTCAATTCTTATCGGAGCAGCAGAGACTGTATCCTCTAACCTGAATCATACGGGGGAATTTACCTCACTATTTCCACCACAACACACACACGGCTCATTTATCCTACTAACCATTCATGCTCTCTCCCTCTGTGTGTGTGTGTGTGTGTGTGTGTGTGTGTGTGCATACACGTCCAGCTGTTTATGCGATCTCATGGTTATAAATGCAGTCTGGCAAACGTCTGAAGTGAATCTCATGACCTACATCAAAGTGGCCCGGTGTTTGGAGCGGAGCAGAGATGTTAGAATCCTACAGCAGGACGTCCTGGACTCTCAACAACAACAACAACAAAAAAATATATATATATAAAATTTGAAATAAAATAACATGTAAAATAAAAAAAAATGTAAAAAATGTAATAGCTAAAGTAAAATTAATAAAAACTTTAACATTTTGTTAATTTTGTTAAAATAGAAAAACAAAATAAACACATTTTAAATGTAATATTTTAATAAAAATAACCTATAAACTACATACATTAATATGATAGGACACACAACGCATTTAAATTTAGATTTTTTTTTTGACGTTTTTTTTATTTTTTTATTATCTTTATAACAGTCTAGGTTTTTTTTTCAGCTGTAGTTTTAGTTATTTTAGTACATCAAACTAAACTAAATGAAATTGAGAAATGTTGCTGAAATAAAATAAGTTTAAGTTTTTTAAATGATTTCAGTTAAATTGATTTTAAGTAAAGCAATTTATTACAACATTATTTTTATTTATTCATATTATTTTGGGTGAAATATGACCTGGCTTTTAATGTACAAAATACAGTAATAATACTTTACATAAATTTATGCTGATTTTTAAATATATATATATATACACACACACACACACACACACACATACATGCATACATGCATACATACATTAATTTTGTATTCAGGGTGAAACATGACCTGGAAATATTCTGCAGTGATGTCAATGGTTTTGCTTCAATAGTATGTTTAGGGATGTCCCATATAACTGATCTATATAACAAGTACAAACACAGCAAAGGATGGCCAAAAAAAAAAAAAAACACATACACACACACGCGTTTCATTCTATAATCGACTCCACTTGACTGGTCGTATATCATCCAGCCACACACACACACACACACACACACACACACACACACACAATCGTCCTATTCTCTCTCCTGCCGCCTGCACATTTGCCAAGGTCAACACTAGGAAATGATCTGGAGATAGTGTCAGTAGATTTATGTCCTCGCTCTCTCACTGTGTGTGTATTTACAGAATAAAAGCTCACAGATGCTGTCTTGAAATCATGTATGTAACCCCACAGAACAATGATGTGTCTCACACGTGTGTGAATATTAACAGGCTTTGTGTCAAAGTATAATCATGCATAGTTAGACTTAAGCTTAAATGGCAGGAGAAAACACTCCCAGTCTGTTGTTGTTAATGTGAGAGTGTTTTATGTATGTGTGTGTCTTTAAACAAACGTTCTTCAACTAACATTAATATGGGTCTATAGAATGGGTCTGGAAAAAAACAGAAATGCTAAGAAAAAGCATAGAAATAAAATAAAATAAAATAACATTTTATAAGGCAAAATCTAAAAATTAAAAATTTACAAATTTTAAAATGTACAAATAAAAAAACAAAAAATATTTAATTTACAAGTTTTAAAATGTAATTTAAAAATTTAAAAATATTCAAAATAATAAGAAATTTACGAATTTAAATGAACATTACAGAAATTAAATGTATTTAAATTAATTACATTTTAAGTAATAAATGTAATTTATTAATTAAATATAATTACAATTTAAATAAATAAATATATAATTAATGAATAAATGAATAAATGAATGAATGTTTGTCATCATTTAGATTTCCATTTTCCAGCCTCGCTCTCTTCCTGACTCTTACAGTGTGTCTAAACCATTGTGATGCAACACAATCACAACCAATCAGAACTGAAGATGAAGCTGAGTGCCAGAGTAACTGAGAGCTTTAACTGAGCTCGATTACATGCATAAACACACACATGACGCCGGTCCAGGCCTGCGTTTCTCTCTTATAGTCTCACTGACGGTAAATCTCATCCTCGCCTAATAGTATTAGCAGCTTAGTGTTTACATGCTAAATAAAGGCATGAGACGCTGAGCTGAGATCAGCAGACTCACAATAAATATCTGATGTCTAAACTATTTTGACTATTTATTTTAATAACTGATTCTTTAGTGTACATGTGAAAATAAAAAAATAAAATAAACATCTATCTATGTAATAAATATAATAAATAATACCTAAAGAATTGTGGCTGTATACTTTAATACACATGTGATTCTTTAGTGTACATTATTTAAATGAAATAAACATCTAAAACATTGTGACTATTTACGCAGTGTACATTATTTCAATAACATGAAATTAAACAAAAAATATAACTAAATAAAGCAAACAAATAAAATTAAAAAAATTATAAACCATTGTGACAATATTCACTTAGTTTATATTATTTCAGTAAAATAAAATAAAAATAAAAAGTCTAAACCATTGTGACTATATTTGCTCAGTTTATTATTTCTATAAAATAAAAGAAATAAAAAAATAACATGTCTAAACCATTGTGACTATTTATGCAATGCACATTATTTAAAGGGGTCATATGATGCGATTTAAATTTTTCCTTTCTCTTTGGAGTGTTACAAGCTCTTGGTGCATAAAGAAGATCTGTAACGTTGCAAAGACTAAAGTCTCAGGAGAAACAATAATGTACAGTATGTGGAAAATAATGTGTTTTTTTAACCTTAAACCGCATAAACACATTTCATTACACCAAATACACAAAATAATGTTCTTTTTAGCAGCATCATATGACCCCTTTAAATAAAAAATAAAAAAAGAAGAATAAAAACAAAATAAAGCAAAACAAATAAAATAAAAAAATTCTAAACCATTGTGACTATATTCACTTAATGTGTATTATTTCAGTAAAGTAAAGTAAAATGAAATAAAATAAAATATTAATAAAATACAATTTCTAAAGCATTGTGACTACATTTACTTAGTATACAAAAAATAAAATAAAATAAAATTAAATAAAATTAAATTAAATTAAAAAATAAAAAATAAAATAAAATAAAATAAAATAAAATTGCTCCGCCTCTGTTTTAGGCTACTATTGTAATTCATGCAGATTCTCTAAAATCCTGATGATGCAATGCTGTTTAACAGTAATATTCAATACGGATAGACTTTTTGGGAAATGTGGAGATGCTCTGAAGGCTGACCTTCACTTTCAACCTCCACATGTCAGTCAAAAAGCCTAAATAGATAAATGATCTATGATCATTTGATCACAAATATGAATCTGAATATCCTGTTTGACAAAAACAGATCAAAGGTGTTGTGAATGGCACTTAATGAGCCAAAACCTAAAGTGTGACCTGGAAATCCGTACAACGCTGTACAATTAGTCCTAAACATCAGCATGAAGCTTCAAAAGCTGTTTGAATTTGAACAACACTGAAGACAGACAGCGAATAATTGAAGGATGACTAAACTACCAGCTGAAAACAGGCGGTTCGCCGCGTCCTCGGGTTGCGTGATTGCGTGAAGCGTTTACGAGATTGAGTTCAGTCGAGTAAATTGCGCTGTCGACAGGGTGTGCCTGCGTTTACGAGCCTCCTGACAGCTTCACCATCAAACTACAACACAAACACGCTCGTTAACAGATTAAAAGGCCAGTCTTTGAACAGCTGTAACTCAGGAACGGTTAACCTGGTTATAGTCAGAATGAGGTCAGACACAGGACACAAGCAGGACAAACATTATTAACTCTATACATCAAAACCAACAGACAGGAGCTACAATTATCAGCTTCTCTCAGCCGTCATAAATGAACCCTCCGCAAACACATCACCTGGCCTCGATGAGACTCACAGGTACGCGAGACATTCTGTCCCGGCCTCAGGAGGTCTGGAACGGATCTGAGATCAGAAGAGCAGGGTCAAATTAGAAGACAGCGGTTTACAACCTGTCACCTGTCAGTGATGTAAATACTGAAGCACAGCTGACATGGAAAACATGCTCAAAACTAAACTCCAGATGAACTAAACACAACGGCAAAGGTCACACAGGTCACGACCCTAAACTGAGTCACATGTTAAATATATACACTACCATTCAAAAGTTTGTGGTTAAGATGTTTTCGAAAGTCTCTTCTGCTCACTAAGGCTGCATTTATTTGATCAAAAACACTGTAAAAAATGTGAAATATTATTACAATTTCACACAGCTGTTTTCCATGTGAATATCTGTTAAACTCTAATTTATTTCTGTGATGCGCAGCTGAATTTTCAGCATCATTACTGCAGTCTTCAGTGTCACATGATCTTCAGAAATCATTCTAATATGCTGATCTGCTGCTCAAGAAACATTTCTGATTATTATCAATGTTGAAAACAGTCGTGCTGCACAATATTTTTGTGGAAACTGTGATACATTTTATTTTTCAGGATTCACAGATGATTAGCAAGTTCAAAAGAACAGCATTTGTATGAAATAGAAATCTTTCGTAACATTATAAATATATTTACTGTCACTTTTGATCAATTTAATCCTGCTGAATAAAAGTAATAATTTACTTTTATAGCTTTATAGCTAATAATACTTTTTATTTTGTAGCTATAATCATATTCTTGGTAATTATACATTGGGAGTGTTATTATTGCTCTTCCTATTGCAAGTCATTACATTCCCATATACTCACATTAGACGTTTTGTTCATTCAGTCAGTCATTTAAAGACACACTAGGTTTCTGCCAGAGGGAACAGACAGACTCCACAGATATTGTGTTTTTGAGTGTGGAAGCCAGAGGGAGCGTGTAAATTTCCCTGTGGGCATCTTCAGCTAACAAACACCCGCAGGCCGCCAGACACCAACACACCAGCTACTAATTAACCTGGCAAACACACAGTAACCAGCACTTCAGTAGCCAATAACAAGGCAGAACTACTTCTTCACCAAACCTAAAGCTGTGTTTGATGTGTGCTTGTAAACTGAAGGATCTTTCAAAGCTTAAGACGCCTTCTTTTGGCCCAGTATTAAGGCAGACTCATGTCTCTGCAGAGAAGGCAATAAAATATAAATATTAGATAAAAAAAAAAAGAAAGAAATATTTCCTTAAAGGACTGAAATTACTAAACCAAAAACTATTCAAAATCGTTTTTCTTAAAGTAGAAATAAAATAAAATATTAATATATTTGATGAAAAACTTGCTTGAAAATTAGAAATGTTGCCTTGGCAACTAACTGAAATTTTTTTTTTATTCAAACTCAAACTATTAGAAATTGTTTTCTTAATTGAAATAAAGCAAAAATTAAAATAAAATATAAACATTAGATAAAAAGCTTAAACTTAAAACAAAAATCTGAACTATTTCTTTGGCAACTAACTGAAATAAAAATAAATTAAGTTGAAGGACTGAAATTACTAAAAATTAAAACTATTAGAAATTGTTTCCTTAATTGAAATAAAGTAGAAATAAAATAAAATATAAATATTAGATGAAAAACGTTAACGTAAAACAAAAATCTGAAATAATTCCTCTGCAAAAAATAAATTAAAAAAAAAGTTAAGTAAAATTACTAAATTTGGTCCTTCTAAATTTAGTATACTGAATTAAAATAAAGTAGAAATAAAATAAAATATAAATATTAGATGAAAAACGTTAACGTAAAACAAAAATCTGAAATAATTCCTCTGCAAAAAATAAATATTAAAAAAAGTTAAGTAAAATTGCTAAATTTGGTCCTTCTAAATTTAGTATACTGAATTAAAATAAAGTAGAAATAAAATAAAATATTAGACAAAAAAATTTAGAATCAGAAAAATGTTGCCTTGGCAACTAACTGAACTGAAGTTTTAGTTGCCAGTTAGTTAAAGTACTTTTATATATAATAATAATAATATAAAACCAATATAAAAATCAAGCTAAATAATTTTAAAAAACTATGCACATAACAAAATTACAACAAAAAAAAATCAATATATTAATACATACTATAATAGTATATAAATAATAATAAAAATATATATATATTTATTTTTGTGAGTTTAGTCATTTTATTTAGAATACCGCCTTAGAAGACTGCTGTCTATGTAGGCAGTATACAGCAAGGCAGCGAACTAGATTCTGAAACAGCACTTTGGAAAATCATAAAGTTCAGCCTATCAGTTATCTGTCCAGACTCAAGGACAGTGTGACCTCTGACCTCAGCAGTACTACTGTAACCCCTCACTCACAGCAGAGGTCACAGGGGTCACACACTCTCAGGCTGGGATCTGACCCCACAACCTGTTCAATACCTACACAAGAGCTAAAAACAGCAGCGTAAACGCATCCACACCCAGTCAGGGTCATAAATCAGCTTTAATTGGCTGTCTTACAGGAGTGTAGTCAGTAATGTTGAGTTACAGTTTAATCAGAGCTCTGGATTCGCAGGACAAACAGAAAGAACACTGGACAGACACAGCAGTCAGATCTGAGAACATATTTAACACCAAACCTCATTCAGTGCTGTGCTTTGATCCCAGCTAACAGGGAACGTTCTCAGAAGCGCTTTTTAAACGTTAAATAAAAGTTAGGACAAAATGTTGTTTATGGAACATTCTTATGACAGTAATATTTGATATATGTTCTCATAACTAAAAACAACATTCTTTAAATATCCATGTTATTTTTACTTGATGAACGTTCTCAATGTTGAGAGAAATTTTTTTAGAATATTAAAAATAAAAATTCAAATAATGTTACATTTTGTGTGAAAATAAAATAAAAATTAGTAGAACGTTTTTATAAACATTTAAATAACGTTCTAATCACAACGAGAAAACTGAACATTTTAACGTTCTTAGAATATTAAAAATAAATGTTCAAATAATGTTACATTCTGGGTGATATTAAATTTTGTAGAACGTTGTGAGAATCTTTTTAATAACCTTTAAATAGCGTTCTAATCACAACAAGAAAACTGGACATTTCAAAGTTTTAGAAACATTTCAAAACAATGTTCCCACAACATTTTTACAACTTTAATTTGTTACCTGGGATGTAATGGTCAGAAGTTATTTAAATATATAATGCAAGTTCATAGCAATCAGTTCACATTCACTGTAAATAAAATAAATAAAAAAAAGCTTAAAATATAATATATAATCTTAAAGATTAATTAATGTTAAGTTAACAAAAGTAACTGGAGTACATTGTTCAAGAAAATACTATTTAATTATTTACTAGCAATTTCTGAGTGAAAATTGTTGTGAAATAAAACCCACACCAGTTTTTTGGTATATTTCTAAATCATTTTATTTAGAGGAACAGCAAAAATAAATAATGATAAGCTGATAATTATGTTAATTTTATGGCAAATAACTGTTAAAAAGCTAATGTAAAATTATACACAATTTTTTCTAAATAATTTTTTTTTAAATTAATAAATTAATTTTAAAAATTAACTAAATTTACAAGTAAATTTAGGCATCAACATTATAATGTACAGAATGAAACGTGTATGGAATCTCAGATCTACTAAAGGTTACATTGAACAGTGTTGAATTATTATATTGACTGATACTGATTAATTAGAAATAACTCATTTCAGACGATAATTGAAATGATACTGATATACCATGCATCCCTGATTGTAACAGGAGCTAGTTTTGGACTGTCTAGTTTTGTTATACACTACTGTTAAAAGTTTTGGGGTCAGTAAGAGAAATTAATACTTTTAAATTAGTTTAATTAACTTAAAAGTGACAGTAAAGACATTTATAATGTTACAAAAGATTTATATTTCAAATAAATGCTGTTCTTTTGAACTTTCTATTCATCTGTGAATCCTGAAAAATAAAATGCATCACAGTTTCCACAAAAATATTGGAACATTAAATATAAACAACTGTTTTCAACATTGATAATAATCAGAAATGTTTCTTGAGCAGCAAATCAGCATATTAGAATGATTTCTGAAGATCATGTGACACTGAAGACTGGAGTAATGATGCTGAAAATACAGCTTTGATCACAGAAATAAATTTCATTTGAACAGATATTCACATAGAAAACAGCTAGTTTAAATAGTAAAAAGTTTTCACAATTTTACTCTATTTTCGATCAAATAAATGCAGCTTACCAAGGCAGAATTTTAATGTTTTTCTTTAAAAAAAAACATTAAAAAATCCATGTTTTGAGTCATTCTGATACCTCCTTCCAGTCGCTGACACTCATTCCTGGTACAAACCCGGCAGCTTTAAAGAGTCAGAGCTGATTTTTCTGAACCGAAACGGTGTCAGATTGAGAACC
This sequence comes from Sinocyclocheilus rhinocerous, assembly GCF_001515625.1. NCBI lineage: Eukaryota > Metazoa > Chordata > Actinopteri > Cypriniformes > Cyprinidae > Sinocyclocheilus > Sinocyclocheilus rhinocerous. Next base: position 331,614 of record NW_015655581.1, on the reverse strand, counting down.
AGCAGAAAACACACACACACACACTTGCCAGGAAAGATTAGCAGACCTGTTTAATATAGCAGAAAGATGTTAAATGACATTACGTCAGAGCTCAGATTTACATCAACACCTGCAAAACATTCAGAGCGAAAGTCATTCATTCTGTGTGTTTCTCAACCATTGAGGAAATATTGATGTTCTGAGGTCCAGTGTAAGTGAATGGTCTGATCCTGTGAGACTCACAATAACTACAGCACACACTCATTCATTAAACACTAACATGATGACAAATCTGAGAGTGTCGAACAACAGCCGGAATCAGCACACATCCATCACTGTCTCTCAGCTCTTTGTGTTCCTCTCTTCACCACATTCTCTCTCTCTCTCTGATGGAGTTCATCAATCATGTGTTAAGAGACGGAGCCGCTGGCTCAGCACAGACACACACACACACACACACACACAGAGAGAGAGAGACACAGACACACACACACACACACACACACACTTTGAGGTGATCTGGTTTCCCAGTGTGTTTACTCTGTTTGAAATCATAATCCTAATGTAATGTTTTGTGTAGCCTGACATTTGACTGCTGCACTGTAAAAAATACAGTGAAATTTACAGTAAAAAACGGCAGCTGCGGTTACCAGAAACTTACTGTATTAATATGGTAGAGACTTTTTAAATTTTATGGATATAACTTGAATTTACAGTAAAATAAAACAGCAGCTGTGGTTGCCTGAAAACTTGTAAAAAAAAAAAATATGGTAGCAACATTGTAAATGTAACAGATTTAACTTAAATTTACAATAAAAATTTATATTTTATATTATATTAACTGATATAACGTTAATATACCAAAGTACTCAAACTAACAACTAAGTAAATACAAAGAAAAAAACTAAGAAACTTAAATAAATCAAAAAAATCAAATGTGAAGTGTCACAGAGGGAATTCTGGGAATGTCAGTTTACATTTTTCATCATAAATTATAAGATGATTTCCAAAAACTGTACATTGAACAGTATTTTACTGTAAAATTACATAAAATGTCCCATGAGACCTATTACAGTTTTTCACCGTGTATAGTAAAGGAACTTAAATGTAACCAATTAACAGGTTTATCAAAATGATAAATTAATATAATTATAATTACAATTATAAATGAATGCAAAATATCTTATTAATAAATTACTATAATTAAAATTTAAATCGTAAATGAATACATTATTAGAAATTAAAATACATAAACTGAATGCAATTAGTTTATGTTTGTTCTATAACAAACCATGGTACTGAATAATATGGATAATATAAATAATATAATAATTATTGTGGTTCTTTAAGGGAACAAAGTTAACCATTTTTAGTTTGCTCGCTAGTGTGCGCTTCATAAAATATAAAACTCAGAATTCAGTTCATGGCCTCATCCACACGTGGTCTGAATTTATCTTCGTGAGAAATAAGAGAAGAACGAGCGGAGAAAAACGGTAAACGAGGAGCGAGAAAAGAAGAGCAGAATCACAGACACAACATTCATCATCAGAAACAGAGAGAGAGAGAGAGAATCTACTCAGGGTTAGAGTTAAACTTCTCTAATTAACTCAGCTCTAACTGGTTCACACACAAACTGTAGATTGTCAGGTTTTGGTGGTTGTAAATATTATACTTTAAGAAATGTAATATTACAGTCTGACCTCCCTTTGACTTACACTGATAGAATGTTCAATATTCAAAATGTATCCAGCAGTGATGACATCATCATAGTATTAGCATACTGAATTCTGATTGGTCTTCATTCCTACAGCAGTCAGTCACATGATTCTCATAGTGTCATTGGGATAAAACGTCACTTTCTTTACTGAAGATGCTCGTTACAGTCAGTACGGTTCCAGGTGTATGTGGCAGATCTTGACATGAGTGGCCCGCTGGCATCTGAAGACCTGCAGGACTTACTCAGATCAGGTTACACCTGTTTCTCACACACACACACACACACACATCCCTACAATAAATCACCCAATCCGTCATTTAAAAAAAAAAAAAGAGAGAGAGAGAAATGATATAGTTAAAATTACAATGATAAATAATATAACTTTATAAATATAATCAAATTGCAATTATGAATTAATGTAATATAACTTAATGCACTTCAAAAATAAAAACTATAATAAATAATAAAAATCATTATTATTATTATTATTATAAATTAATATGAACTGAATGCAGTTAATGGTTGTATGAATAAAAACTAACTACTGCAACTAACTAACTAAATAAATAAATGTGTTATTTTAGTATCATTGAGATACTATTATAATTTTTATGTTTTTGGATTTTTCTTAATATGTCTATAGTTTTTATTATTATTTTTTATTTTAGTTTAAGCTTTAGTTATGTTAGTGCATCAAGTTAAACTAAATGAAAATAAGAAATATTGCCTTTTTTATGGTTGTAGTTTTTTAGTTTTAGTTAAATATAATAGCCCTAATCAATAAAACCATTATTTAATTATTTATAATTATATTAATCTATAATATTTTATAGTATATATAATTTTTTAGTAATTCATTAATAAATTATACTATTTTTCATTAATATATAAATTTAATTTTATACACATTTATTATTATATTTATTAATTATTAAAAAATGTATCAGTATTTTGTATGGTACTCCCTGGTACCTCCAAAAATACCACGATACATTGATTTTGAAATACTGAGCGGCTGATGATCACTTTCAGTGTCTAAGAAGTGAATGATTCAGTTCACTGGAGTGATTTTGCCCTAGAAACCCCTGAACACTGTATCCAGTTTGAAACAGGCCTTTAATCCTGAAGCATCTGAATCTCAGAGACTCTCTGATCGGCACATAACGTGGCTGTTCTGCTGTTCTGCTGTCCGTGATGACTGTCCTGAGCTGCAGCTGGAATGGCTCAGAAGCTCTTAATGGCTCTGATAATGCTGGAGCTGTCAGGATCGGGACAGGTGAGGCCAGGAAAACACGCCGGACAAAGACACAGCTGTCACACACACAGATCCGGGGCTGAAGACTGTGATTATGATGTCACTTTCTGACAGGCAGCAGCTGATTGGGTCACGTTCGTTTCTCTGACTGCTGCCTGAGCGCCTGTATATATATATATATATATATACTAATAAAAAATATGTACATGAAATATGAATAAAAACTTATAGTATCAAATAGATACTAAAATACTAATACACTTGGCAAATTAATTGTATTCAGTTTATATTAGTTTATTATAATAATATTATAGTAATTTATTAATATATATCACATTCATTTCTTATTGTAATTTAATTGCATTAATTTATGATGTTATATTATTTCTTGTTGTGATTTTAATTATATTAATCTATCATCTATCTATCTATCTATCTATATTTATATAAATATTTTTTGAATATTAAGGGAACCTTATAATTTTGCAAACTTTATGGGAACATTACTTATGAATGTTCTCTGAATATTCTGAAACAAGTAGTAACTTTAACTTTAAAAAAAGACCAGGCAACCTTGATATGAACATTCAATTAATGTTACTGTAAAAACGTGTTTGTCGTGTTTTGTAAAATTTAAATTACAAATTAAAGTAATTTAAGTAATTAATAAATTACCTCAATTAAAATTACAAATGTAAACTAATGTAAATTAATACTATTATAAATAACAAACTGAATGCAATTAATGGTTCTATAAATTAATGTTCTAAAACAAGTAGTAAGTAATAATATTTAAAAAATGTTATTAAAGATTAGCCAACTTTGAAGGAACATTCCATTAATGTTACTGGAAGAACGTTTGTTCATCATTTCAGGAGAATCTAGCCACGTTTCTGTTAGCTGTGTATGCAGGCGGTTCACTGGGTTTCAGGACGAGGCCATAAAATCAGTTCAGCGCAAACACTGGCGACGTTCACACAAGAAATGAACTGCTAAAGCGATAAGATGTTCAAAGCGTCCGGTTACTGGATCTGTATACAGTGAGGCCTGTGTGTGTTTGATGAAGGCCGCTCTGTTGTGCTCTGATGTTTGATCAGAACTCAAAACATCTGAGAGCTGCATCATATAAAAGCTCTCATGACACCGTGAGCATCTTATCAGCTGATGCCGCACACAACGCCTCTGTTTCATCGGCGCGAGCGAGAGAAAGTGTCTGTTTGCCGTCTGCTTGCGCACCGGTGGTTTTTTATTGTCCGCTGAGAGCTTGAGGATTAATGGAGAAGCTGTCATGTGATTTACATGCATCCTGTAAGACATTTCCTGTAGATTTTACAAGCTACTCGACAAGACGATAAAGAGCGAGTGCTGGTGTTTGTGCTGACGCTCTGACCTCGTCCTGACCTCTGACAGGAATGCTGCAGGTTCAGCGCACTTTCAGAGTCAACATCAAATCAGAATGAACTGTTTGCTTTCTTAATGCATGCTCCTGCTCTCACAGTCAATGATTCATCAGCGCACGCCACTCCCAATAATAAAACCTGTTTGCCTTTGTAATCGTTTAATCAAAATATAATAACTCAGTCGCCAACTGTCTTTTCCAGATAATATTAATCCCTCCCTTCCAGATACCTGGAAAACATACTACCCTTTAAATATTTGGGGTCAGTAAGAATAAAAGAATTACAGAAACTAATACTTTTATTCATCAAGGATGCATTAAATTGATCAAAAGTGACAGTAAAGACATTTATAATGTTACAAAAGATTTCTATTTCAAATAAATGCTGTTCTTTTGAACTTTCTGTTCATCTGTGAATCCTGAGAAATAAAATGTATCACGGTTTCCACAGAAATATTGTGCAGCACAACTGTTTTCAACATTGATAATAATCAGAAATGTTTCTTGAGCAGCAAATCAGCATATTAGAATGATTTCTGAAGATCATGTGACACTGAAGACTGGAGTAATGATGCTGAAAATTCAGCTTTACGTCACATGAATAAATTACATTCTACAATATATTCAAATAGAAAACAGCTATTTTAAATTGAAATAATATTTCACAATTGTACAGTTTTTACTATATTTTTGATCAAATAAATGCAGCCTTGGCAAGCATAAAGAGACTTCTTTCAAAAACATCAAAAATTTTTACTTTTGAATGGTAGTGCATGTTGTTAAAGTTATTAGTTCAGTGGCTATGCATGGTGATGACAGAAGTAGATATAATAAAGGTTAATAATAAAGGTTATAACCAGTTTTTTCAGAAGCTGAACTGGCCTAATTCAGTTACTTCCATCGCAAGTGCACTAAAGTAACGTGATTATTGTTTGCGTTTATAAACTGAAGGACGTCTCAAAATTGTCTTCTGTGGTAAACAACATCACAACACTTTACATGCTGACAATAGATGTTTATCGAACCCGTAACATTCCCGTAGGAGGTCAGTCTCAGTTCAGACGATCAGCCAGAGCGACAACCAGAGGGACATGATTGAACTGATGGAGAAGATAAGCACTCATGAACAGCTATTAGCACAGGTGAGAGACGCGTCTGCAGTCTCACCTGCTCAAGAACACACACACACACACACACACACACACACACACACAAACACACACACACACACAAACACACCTGCACCTGAGGGCCAAAGAGCTAGCAATAAACTATCCAGAAATTTGAATGAAATCATTTATCTGAATGTAGCTTCAAACATGCAAAATACCTCCGGTTAGGGATCTGTTTAAAGGAGTAGAAAATGTAGCAGTGCATCAGTGTCTCAGCAATGGATGCTCTGCAGTGAATGGGTGCCGTCAGAATGAGAGTCCAAACAGCTGATAAAAACATCACAATAATCCACAAGTAATCCACAGCACTCCAGTCCATCAGTTAACATCTGGAGAAGACAAAAGCTGAAACTAATCCAGCACTAAGACGTTTTAACTTCAGACCGTACGTGGATTTTTAGAACTATATCTTTATCTTTAAAGTTATCATCATTGGTGTGAACAGGCCTTAAAGCTTCCTCCAGTGAAAAAGTGCATCTCGTGTTGTCTCTCACATTAAAATCCAGACACATATTTGTTTAGAGCTGTTTTGGCTTGTAAATGCTGCTTGATCTGTGCAGATTTCTCTCCTGATTCAGACCAGACCACTTTTTCACATTATTATGGATAGAGGACTCATATTTTAGCCATAAGTAACATTCTGAAGTTAAAAGGTCTTAATGCTGGATTTGTTTCAGCTTTTGTCTTCTCCAGATGTTAACTGATGGACTGGAGTGCTGTGGATTACTTGTGGATTATTGTGATGTTTTTATCAGCTGTTTGGACTCTCATTCTGACGGCACCCATTCACTGCAGAGCATCCATTGCTGAGACACTGATGCAATGCTACATTTCTCCAAATCTGATGAAGAAACAAACTCATCCTAATCTGGGATGACCTGAGGGTGAGGACATTTTCAGCAAAGAAATGTTGCAAGTTCGGAAGTAAGTCACACAGGTTTGGAAGGACACCGAATTGCCTAAATGAATGCTTTCAGTGTGAGTGTGAGGCATCTGACTCGCAGCTGTTGTGTGTCGGGGTCAGTCGGAGGTCAGCGGAGTCTGCTGATGTTCTTCTCTTTAGACAGCGCTGTGACAAACGGCTGCACCGCAAATGCCACGGCTTTAAATTCTCACTGAACGCTCAACCCGAGATCTTAAAACGTATTTATCTTTTCACACAGCCAGCCGTGCGTGTGTGTGTGTGTGTGTGTGTGTGTGTGTGTTTGGGGAGGGAGTTACTGGAAGTCAGTTCACAGGGTGTGGATCAGTCCCTTCAGTGTCCAGAAAAACTTGAAATAAAGTTAGAATTATAAATCGGCAAATATAAACCCATTTAACTGAGTAGGAATTCATCAGAGAGAAGAAAGGCTTTATGAAGTGACTGATTTGACTTCACCTCTAAAACAATTTTTCTGTTCAGCTGATGTCATCAATCCCTTATTTTGTAACTCCTCCCCTCGAACCATGTGACCTCATTGTGGATGCATTATAAAATTCATCATTCTGAATGCATGTATAAATAAATAAAAAAGAAAATAATATAAAAAATGACAAAACCCCCCAAAATACTAAATGTTTAACTTAAATTCAAGTGAAAACAGAAAATATTAAAATAAAATCTAATTCAAAATATTAACAAAAACTATAATAGTATATCAATGATACTAAAATAACATTGTTTAGATGTTAGTATTTTTAGTTATACCATAATATTGAAGAATTATTATATTATTACTTACTCTATTATATTATATACTATTAACTTATTTTAATAATTAATAATTTTTAAATGGGTTAAATGTACATTTTTATGGAGATATTGGAGGTGGTAATAATAATAATATTTAATTTTTTCCCCCCTAAGTTTACGGAATATAGCATATTTTATTTATTTATATACGTAACATACATACACATTATTTTTATTATTATTTTCTCATTGGATGCATGTATAAAATCAAGTTTTTACTCATTCGGTGTGTGTCAAATTATTAAATCAAACTTGTGCATGTCAGTTCACTTGCAAACTAACATTGACTTCACAGTTCCTTGGAGAATTTTGGTTGGCTTTTTGAGTAAAACGTGGGTGTTTTGAGTATATTTGTTGGGTTTTGAGAGTTCAGCTCACCTAGAAGGGACAATAAACGTGTGATTATACCGGCGTCGTGTTTGATTTACACCTGACGCGTTCGGCGTGTAACCGCAGCAGCAGCTGTGTCAGAGTGAATTAGAGCTCTGAATCACATGCTGAAAGCCACGGATCTGCTGCTCCCATCAATCTCACAGCAAATGGTTCATTTCACACTGCCTGGAGAAATGCCTGTTTTCAGCTCACTCATACTCAGAGTTTTCAACTTCATCTGATCCTTCAGTATGTCTCAAACAACTCAGGAAAATGAAAAAAAGTCAAAAGATGTGTGGACACTCAGCTCATAAACAGTCTGGAGCACAAACACAATCTAAACAAGTCGTAATTTAAAATAATAATAATAATAAAAATTATATATATATATATTTATGAGCAAGAGGTCATTTAACATTTTTTGAAATTATATAAATATTATTATATAAATTATATAAGTATAAATATTATATATATTTTTATATAAAATTATTGTTATTATAATTACTTTCAATATCTACATTAAAAATTCTCCATTTCCAAATTATTACTTATTATATTAAGGACTTTTGTAGATGCATGCATGTAGTAATCCTTCATTATCATGGTACAAATCAAAATACTAACATCTAAACAGTGTTATTATTATTATTTTATTTTTTTAATTAGATTTTATTTTCTGTTTTCATTTTAATTTTAGTTAAAGTTTTAGTAATTTTGTTGTGTTTTTGTCATTTTTATTAGTTTTTGCTTTTTTTTAAAATGTCTATTTAGTATATATTATTATTTTTTAAAATTAGTTTTAGTTTATTTACTTTTAGTAATTTCAGAAGAGAAATGTTTCCTTGGCAACTAGCTGAAATAAGTAAAATGTTATTATATTTCAGTTAACGCTTATTTTAAGAAGCATTTTTTTTTTATGGTTTTAGTTTTAGTTAATGACAATAACCATGCACCTCAAGTGTTAATTACAGTACAATAGTATCACAGTATTTTTTAGAAAGTGGCATCATTTGTGTTAATTTTTTATTTATTTCTCATGGCTCTTCAGTTCTAAGAGGGCCTGTAAATGCCTATAAAATCTTTACCGGATGCCTGATGCCACTTTTTTTGAGGAAAAAGCACTTTCCATATCAAACTGAAGCTGGTCAAATGAGTCAGATGCCAGCATGCACAGGTTGTGTGACATGCCCTCATCATGATCTCCACTGACCACAATGTGTTTTGTGAGATGAATTATTTGCTGCCGACAGCATGAAGCTATCAAGATTTGGGAACAGTGTTGAATCGCCACTTGATGTCCGGTGTAAAATCTGAGTCCTGGAGCCAGATCATTTGGGAAGCGGCATGTTAAAGCATATGGGTCAATAGAGTGTAACTAATGCTGGAGATTTAAGCTCAGCAGGAGCCGAGACTCTCATTAACACCCCGGCAAGATACAGGTGACTCCATCAGAACCACAGACACACGCGCACACACACACACACACACACACTCTCACACACACACACACACAC